>NC_062527.1:14011810-14199310 GCF_022655615.1 Tachysurus fulvidraco
ATGTATTGCAACTTTTATGTTTTATTTTAAATATCCTTTGTTTTTATATACAGACCTTTTTAATATGTAAAATGAAGATTATGCCATGCTATTTTTTTTTTTTTTATAGAAGACTAATCATGGAAATATTCAAGCAATTCACTAATGATAAAGAACTATACCCCTAGATACAAATGACCTGGAATTTCTTCTACATTTTTATAAATATCTTCATATTACTAAACGTGTGTGTGTGATTTGATTTGTGCTGATTTCAGAGTAATAACCCCAATCTTTTTTAGTTCAGGGGATGAAATTTATGCAGTCATTGCTGAGGAGCAATAAAGCAATTGTTAATTGCAAAACTCAAGAATGCACAAAATATAATTTATTCCTCTGGTAAAGAAGAGCTTCACACACAGATCGGGATTTTGGTTAGAGTACACTCAATTTCCAAAACACACACATTTTCAGCTGGATCTTGTCCACACTGTCAATTAAATGTTACGTTGTGTAATGTCCTCTAGACAAGTTAATTCCTGTTATCACTTGTGTTATAGCAGCTGTAAACCATGATTTTCTCACCAAACTCTCAAAGTTAATAAAACAACAAATGAAGCCTGTTTCAAAGAAAGCTTTAAGCACAAGTTGATCCGTCTTGATGACTTTCCCACGGTGGAAAACCTACTGACATACAAAGTCCTGACTGAAGACTCATTTAATAAATGCTGCATAAGTGTCTAGTCACAGAAAACTTCACCACATCAAGATTGTTTTATTTATTTATTTATTTATGTTAAATAACTTGGAAAGAGTTGTTCTTATTGAAATGATAGCTTATTATAATGACTGCTTTAATATAATCCTGTGATTTGAATGAAATACATCACTGTTGTCATTGTTGCTCTTGTAATACAGGAATCAACACCTTATGGCCAATCACATCCAAGAATTCAACAGCAATGCAGTATAACAAATTTAAATGTATGGCTATATGCTATTTTTATATCATCGTATAGTCATTCTGAAACCATCAGTTATAAACTGTTTCTCAAGTTTAGTTTTTATCAGCATGATGTCATACTCAAAAAGAAAAAAATAACCCATTGCAGATGAAAATGTGCTGGGATTCGCAGAGTCTTGATATATATTTTGTTGTCCTATATCAATTAAAGATGCAAAAATTGACACATCAGTTAATGTTCATGGGTGGGGTGGGGGTGGAGGGGTTGGGAATCAGGCTTCGGTCAACAGACTTACGATAATCGGAAATCAATTTTTATTTTCCGCACTGTGACTTCTGATGGAAAAATAGATGATTCATCCATCGTTTAAAATGTTCCCGTACGGAAATGGAATGTATTATGCCCCAACCTTGCCGACCTATATCATCTTATGACTAAATCATCAGGACAAATGTGAGTGAAAATAAAACCATTTAGGGGAAAGAGGATGATCAACTAACCATGGTTGCAAGAGCATGCCACAACCACACCACAAACTGTTTGCCTCAACGGTGTGAAGAGTATTAACACATTCCCTGTCTCTTACTGTCAGTCGATATTATGTGTGAGTGTTGGCTGTATGCACAATAAAATAGGACAATGAGACCAGAGCATCAACCGGGCTGATGAGTTCAAACGTGAATGTTTTGTGTATGGAAACAAAATGCGTCACAATCATTTTGAGGTTTTTCCAGGCACTGATATTAGTGCGTATGCATATGTGTGGGCTTTCTGTCATTGAGGTGAAAACTGCTTCCGTTTTATGTTTCTCAACAAACTGAGCATACCCATTCGCTCATAACAAATAAAATGATTGAATGAATGAATGAATGAATGAATGAATGAACGGGAAAAAAATCATCCTTGCCAGAAGCTCTTAATATGTCCACAGGGATGATTACTTTACTATATATACACGTGAAGCGCGAGGGGAATCCCCCGTTGAGTGCTGAGAGATTTTAAGGTAGAGACTAGCTGGTCTTGTCGTAGGGGGTTGATAAATATTTCCATAGTTGAGGGAAGTTTTGCATCTATCAAATTCTCCACATGCTTTCCATTTCAATGGATTGTATTTACCACTACAGGATATAATCTCTGTAATAGATTATTAAAAAGTCACTTTCCAAATGGAATAATTGCACACCCACAGATTTTAAATAATATGATTCATAAATGCAAACATAGATGTGAGGTGTGAGTTTAATCTAAGGTTCACAACATTAATGTCACTGCACATAAATAATAAATCCTTTTTAGTTTTGGGAGTAATGTGTTTATTAATGTTAATTGGACTCTCATACTGCAATATAATTGTACTCTTTATATGTGTATATGTATATTTTTCTCCTTCCTAAGTTACATGTTGATCTGGCAAGATTGTTGTTAAATAGAGAAAATAAACTGACCTTTTTGACTCCTTTAAAGTAACTGCTGTGTAAAACAAGTAATAATGCACAGTAATAAGTAAAACCCCCAATGCAGGCCTCTCCTTGCCCACAATGAAGAGAATGGTGTTACTTTCCCCATATCTACCCAGACCACCATCCCTTTCACTTTTATTCATATATGTCATCTGGTCCCATACTGCAGCTTATCGAGGCATTCATTATTTTTTTTTTGTTTAAGAAGGTGTCACAGCATTTACGTATAAGTTAGACCCCTTTTGTGAAACTGAGTGGAATTTTCCACAGTTGTTTCCTTTAAATCTATTCTAAAACTATTTTAGGGTCTCTAGATCTGTTGTAGGTACAACCATCTAACCTGAATCAAACAAAAAACATTGACCAACGGGACCACGGAGTTTCCAGTCATCTTAATCATAACACGCACAATAAATAATTGCAGTCTTGGAATAAAAACAAAACAAAACAAAAAAAAAAAACCAGGTCTCTTCACCTAGGCTGAAGGATTTTAGCATGCTCGAGTCAGGTTTTAAGGCTTCTGTCAGGGGAATAAATATTTTACCAAATAACGGTTTGGCATGAACTATACTATAAATGAATTTGAACTATGTCACTTCTAAGTCACTTAGTATGTCAATTCTTGTCCCAGGTTAACCTTTGGCATGGTAACGACTTAATTTTCTCATGATCTCTGCATAAGTACATAATAAATACACAACAATATAAATGCCTGAATACAAAAAAATCAACAGTATTTAGAAGAATAAAGGCTTAATGTTTTAATAATCCATCACATATTAACATTGGGGCACATGCAGAGATCATGAGAAAGTTAGGTCGAGATAATGAGAAAACTAATTTGTTATTACAACAAATCAACTTTTGTTAATTTGAGATATGAAAACGAAGTCGATATTACAACAACACATCTTTTGTTATGTTCAGATAACGAGAAAATTAAGTCGTTATTATGACAAAAATACTTTTATGTGGAGATAACGAGAAAATTGTGAATATTACAACAAAACAACTTTCATGTCAAGATAACAAGAAATTTAAGTGAATATTACAACAAAACAACTTTTATGTCAAGATAACAAGAAATTTAAGTGAATATTACAACAAAACAACTTTTATGTCAAGATAGAAAATTAAGTCGTTATTATGACAAAACAACTTTTGTTTATGTCGACATGATGAGAAAATTAAATCATGTCGAGATAACGAGAAAATCAAGTGAATATTACAACAAAACAACTTTTATGTCAAGATAACGAGAAAATTAAGTCATTATTACAACAAAGTAATTTTTATTTTGAGATAACAAGAAAATGAAGTCATTATTACAACAAACTTTTATGTCGCGATAACGAGAAAATTAAGTCGATATTATGACAAAACAACTTTTATGTCGTTTCATAATTCAGTCATTATTTTGAGATAACGAGAAAATTAACCAGAAAGACAAACCAGAAAGACAAAACATAACAATGCATGACCTCTTAGGGCTTCCGTACAGCACCTGCGAATCTGTGAAGTTTTGCTAAAATGATGCGTGTTCCCTGTACAAAGGCACTAACGTGACTTTAAGCTTGAAATGAGCTCTTTAGTTTGACTCTCAGTGATTTGGGATCGAGCCTAAATTGTGTTAATGCTGAAGACCAGGGCAGCTTTAAACACGTCAATAAGAAAAATAATAATAATAATAATAAAATCTCACACAATTTCCTCGAATGTAAGCGACAAGATTAAACATTTTCTCTAAATGTTTTATAAAAATATAAAATTACGGACACTATGCTTTTAAATCGTGATTATTTAAACTAGCTACTAGCTAACAAGTGATATATAATTTATCAGCAGCTGTATGATCGTGTTTAACGTTATTTAATTTAGATTTGAGCTGGTTGTGCTTCTTGAAATGTTATTTGTAAATGTCTTTTCACGACCACAATATCGAGGGCTTCTGTTTTCTAGCAGTAAGCACGAAGGAGTTAGCAAGCTAATAAACGGTAGCCTGATTAGCTAGCTGAAGGAAAAGATGCTGTCGCTGAAAAATAAATATTACTAAGCTTTTTCCTGCAGTTCTGGGTTTAAATGGACTTGCTTTCAGACGTGTTAATATATGTAATGGTTTCTTATTTATTTATTTCGTATATTCTGTTGTAAGTAAGACTTAAAAGTCTAGGAATCTAAATTCATTGATATTCAGTTTGTGTGTGTGTTTATATATATATATGTGTGTGTGTGTGTTATGTAATTTATGTTGCTCTTTAAATGTCTTTGAAAACGTAAAAATGACTTAATATACATGTTTCATTCAATCTTCTATCTTCTAAAGATAAACTACTCAACCAGAAGCCAGAAGATGTTGGGACGAGGAGGAGTGAATCGCGTGTACAGAGGGGCTGGTTTCTTTAAGAACAACATGACTGCACTGGATCAAGCCTGCAGCTCACCGCCTAAAAACAGCTGAGTCACAAGAAGCAGCGTGATTAGTTTTGTTAGTAGTAACCTAACAAATATAAGGCATTTTACGCTGAGCTAAGTATTTGGAATGATTTGAAATAAATCATTCCAAATACTTAGCTCAGCTTAAAATGCCTTATATTAGGTTACTACTCTGAGCACCTTAAACATCTGATGAACACATCATATATATAATACGTGTAAATCAAACACACTGTACTCTGCCTTCACATTGTGTTGACCCAAAATCTCAGTTCATCCATACAGTGAAACACACACGGCCAGGTTTGTAGCACTGGTATGCTGAGAAAGTCCCACCAATGTTTCTCAAACAACTCTCCACAATCACACAACAGCTGCCAACGAGGAAGGATGAAGGATATCACATGATTTGCTAGGGAATAAAGTGTATGCCATCCCTCTATGGATCTTTTTGGCCTGGGATTCGAACTCTGAATTATAGAGTGGACGATTTTCTGTTGTGTCACTTGGGAGTCCAATGTTGCTAGTCACTATTCATTGTCATTATGATCAGACTTTTTTAACGTGAGTTGTGTTTTCAGAAGGCACCAATTCAAATAAAATCCCCAAAGAGCTGATCGACAGGTACAGGAGTGGAAAGACCCATGCTGTGTCTTTCCTATACCAGCTCTCGCAAGTTCTGCAGTTCCAAGTGGAGATGAAAGAGACAGTAACTACAGGTAGGTTTTTTCATGTATTTATTTAAATATTTGAATAGATTGTGGAATTTCTGCTGCAAAATAACACCACGAAGCAAAAGTTTTTCCTAAAATTTTCTTACCAGGAGGAGTAATTGGTTTCTACTTTGCATTCTGTGCTGTGATTGATGGAGTGAAGTATAAAACCGGGATGGGCAGCAATAAGAAAGAGGCCAGGCTCAAAGCAGCTCAGTTGGCTGTGGAGGAGCTCCTTTCTAATCTGGAGAGTGACGCTGTTTTGCCCGATGCTGGTAAACACTGTCTAGATTAGTGGAACATTTCAGTGCTGCCTGTTACATTTATTGTCTCAGTAGTATGCTGAGCACCTGCTGCAAAGCCGATTTTACAGTGATGCAAAATATACCATAACATTATTGGTACCTAAAAAGTCCTGCAGAACTTGTAAAAGTCTAGTTATTTTAACATGCATACAGTGCTAAAGATTTCTTGAACAATGTTTTATTAAAATTGGAAAAGTATGCACACATTCCCTTTAACTAACAACATCCTTTTGGCCAGTGGTGTTCAATCTTATCCACAAAGAGCTGGTGTGGGTGCAGGTTTCATTCCAACCAAGCAGAAGCCACACCTGAGTACATTGAAAGCAATCAGATGTGGCTTCTGCTTGGTTGGAATGAAACCTGCACCCACACTGGCCTCTAGCAGATAAGATTAAACCCTCCTGCTTTAGGCCATGAGACATTATTTGTTGTTGGGTTTTTTTCATTTTGAATTTAAGGCATGAACGTCCAATATTGGCCTTGGGGAATAAATACATTTATTTTGTACTTTGATAAAAAAAAAAAAAAAAAAAAAAAGGTAGTACAATATACGTGATACAGAAATGTGAAATTATTGTGCTATATGTATTGTGGAATTAGGTTAGATGGGGAGGTCAGAAAATTAGTTCTTGGTTTAGGACAGCTTAATAGAAAAAAAAATATTTTTTTAATTAAATGATGCCATGTAAAAATAAGCAAAATCAAATAAAAGAATATAGATTTTTTTTACCTTAAAATACTGGAACTTATCAGCAGTTTAAAAAAGATAAATAAAATTGTAACTTTACTATTAACCAGATAATTTCAGAATCGGATATTTGATGAGGTGTTATGCCATTTTGAAAATGTTTAGTTGTAAGCAGAAACTTAGACTACTATCATCTATAAGGATATGATCCTTTACTAATTGTTCTAAATGGAATTCAACAAATTTCTCTACTAACTTGTGGTATTTGGTATGCCATTGTGTTGATCTGTACATTGTATCTGGTTATCAGTGGGCCCTCCTCCTCTACCAGTGAAACAGCAAAACTCCCTGGGGGCAGATGCCCGTCCTATGACGGCTATGTTTGGTAAATGGATTTTTTTTATTACAGTGTAGTTTAAGATTACTTTAAAACGTCAACAAACAAGAACAAGAATCCTCTTCTGCATAATATAGTTCAGTATATAAGGACTGATTAAAATTTTTTTTTGGTCCAAATCAGAAAGAAAAATCCCTGTTAAAGACCCGGTTCCCAGTGCTGTGAAGGAGATGTTCTCCAGGCTGATGAACAGTTATCCAGAGTACTCTGCCTGTGGAGAAACAGTAGCTGCATTTGTTATGCAATCTTGTGAGTCTCCCTGTTTACATTAAAGTCGCCTTCTTGAATAGCTAAATGTCATCATTCTTTACTGGAGTGCAATTAGATAGAGACAAGTTATCTATTTGTAGGGAAATACATAAAACTACATTTTATTTGGATAATTAAAGTCTGTCTTGATACAGATTAATTAGTTGCACGTTCTCAGAAATTTTGTTTTGAACCTTATTTGTTCCTCAAACTAGGCCAGCATGCTTCCTGTCTCAGTGATATGTAATCTTGTATACAGTGAGCAGTTTTTTTTTTCTCTCAAAGAAGGTAGTACTAGTTTGCAACAGATTAGAATAGATATTTCTTATTTTAAATAACTTCTTTTTTTCTTCTTCTTCAGAATTCAATATTAAACAAAAAATCTCACTTGTGTGCTTGCCTAACTTTACAAGAGAGTCAGAAGGTTAAAAAGTTCTGCCAAGTCATTTCAAAAACATGACTTGTATTAAGTTGTACACACCAACATGTGGAACTAATAATGTGGTAAACAATAGTAAATTTTCTATTAACATAGAAACCGTATTCTTCTTCTTTTTCTTATATAATGATAATAATAATAATAATAGTAATAATTGATTATTTTTTTTCTCACAACCGTTGTCACATACAAATAGCTGTATTTAGATCACACAGTACATATGAAATCTGTGAAGCAGAGTCTTAGTACAAAGGTACCATACAGTTATTTTACAGTTTAAACAATTCCAAAGCATATAACTATGATTATTCTATTTCCTTTTGTGTTTTCATGTTCTGAATGTAATTTTGGCATGTGCAGATTTTTCACCTGAAAGATCTTCTCACAAATTCAGCATGTGCATGTGACCACACTCAGCTTGCTGTGGCCTAGATTCACCCTCATAGTTTGTTGATGGTGTTGATTACAAACATGACTTCAGTTCAAAAGGCTTGTATTCACAATATTTCTTTAAAGGGATTATTTAATAATTTACTACTGCCGTATCTTATAATAAGAGGCTTATTTTTGAGGAAATTTTTTTTTTCCCCCACAGGTCCCTGTGAATAAAATTATACTAAAGTGGTTCATGAAAGATTACAATTTTTCATGTATTTATGAAACTCGTCATGCTTTTTTACAGTTTATAGTTAGATTTAATGTTGTGGATTGTACATTAGATAAGTTAGTTCATTTTATCACTTCATAGCCACGATAAACAGCTGTTTCATCTTCAACATCTCTTCCCCCAAACCACCCCCCCCCCCCCGAATATTCTACCATGCTTTGAAGTTTTACAAATCAATGTGACAATACAAATCTTATACAAAGTGTGGACTATTACTATAGAAACAATAACATGTAAGAATAAGTGGGTTAATATAAGTCTATAAATTAGGTTACAATTGGAACCTGGTTAATCAGATACATGTTCTTAATAATTAGTATTTTAAGATTTTCAGTTTCTATATAGACCCTTTATGGTCCCAAAATATAACGAAACATACTGGTATATATTATTTTATTTATTTACTGATCTAAATATTTCAAAATATATTCAAAGTGAATCCTGATTGCAGGTTAATATTTTTAGTTATTTTTTTTTGTTTGTTTGTTTTTTCTTCATTTTAATATACTGATTATAATGTTGCTCAGAATTGTGCTATGTCACTCAACAGCAACTGGATGTGAAGTGGTGGCTCTTGGAACAGGTAACTGTAACACAAAAGAAAATCTGGCACCTAACGGACGCGTCCTTCATGATTCTCATGCCGTTGTGACTGCACGGAGATCACTCATGAGGTAAGCCTTCTTATTGTTTGTAGAACATGTTTATATACTTTTTGACATAACGTGTCCAATTTTGTTTGGGCTTTTACTTAGTGAGACATTTGTTTAGCTAACTAGACTAATTCCTCTAGTCTGTTTTTATCGTTTATATCAGTGATTTTCTCTGATGACTTTTGTTATGGTGGAAAACACATCCCATTGTTATGTAAATTATATTCATATCATATGTATTGTCCTTCAGCTGTTCTTTAGGGTTGTTGGCTAAATTTACTGGGTGTAATTCAAAGATCAAAAAATAAGCGTAAATGTTGTCAACTTGAGCCCAATGTGTGTTTTAAAAAAATTGTGGTTTCAACAAAGCGAAAAATTATAATTCTGCACATTTAAATTCCTAGATTCTTTTAGATTATGCTCATTAAAATATCTGAATTATTTTGCCTTTAAAAGAAACAACAAAGAAAAAGAATAAACAGCATAAAAAAAATAGTTAAAGAGGACTCGTGCTTGATCGTGAACACAGCCAAATGTCACCAGAAAATGGTCGTTCATTATATGCCAAAACAATGATGTAACTAAATGCAAACAGTCTATAATTAATTTCAGTTGTTTTATAATGTCAAATGTTTTAATCAACTGAAAGCATTCGAGATAACAAGAACCCAATTATACAGAAATACTGGACAAGAAACATGGTCCTTTAGAAATGAATTGAACATTACATTATATTTGCAGATACCAGTTTTTAACCATAGTTAAATTTAGTTAGAATGAGGCACTCTGGAAGTTGGTCTGATTAGCTCTGATGTGAGGTTTGTTATATCAGTAGTGTGCTGAAACTTTTGCAGCCTTTGTTTTAGAGAAAAGACTAATGCCAAATGTTGACCTGTGTAAATGAATCAAAGGTAATTTTGAATTTATCATGAATATTTTGTAGGTATCTGTACAGGCACCTGTTGCTGTTCTATAGTAGGAATAACTCTCTGAAGGAGAAGTCAGTTTTTCAGTTGGATGAGAACACCAAACTCTTAAGTCTGAAGAGCCACATCACCCTGCACTTGTACCTCAATCAGCTGCCCAAAGGAGCTGCCCAGATACCCTCTCAACTGTATGAAGTGACACACTGCCCACACTTAGAAAAAAGAAAGTGTTATACACTCAGATTTCACATTTCTTTTGCATTTATAAATGAAAGAAGTAATGTATTTTTTAACGATGATCACACTTTTGGTAAATATGTCTGTCACTGTTTCAAATGTCGTAAATGATTATATTTATATTAGTTGTTATCTTTTTAAAATATATCATTCTTTTTTTCTTTCCCAACTCTCTCTAGACCTTTGAGCCCGCTGTCCATCTCAACATGGGAAGTAAATAATCAGATCGGTTTACACGTGACTGTAGATGGAAAGGTCTTTTCAGTGTTCTCTTATACACTTGACCAGACTGGTTCCCGTACTATCAGTATGTCGGCTACTGACAAAATCATGCAGTGGCAGGTTTTGGGTTTCCAGGGTGCTCTATTGAGCCACTTCATCGAACCCATCTATGTCAGTAGCATACTCGTAGGTAAATTCTGCTGCTCTATTTGGCTCTCTTTACTTTCAGTATAAACTATTCAGATTGTTTTGCCATTATTATTAGTGAATTGTAATATCAGTGTACATTCAGGTCCTGGTGTAGTATTTGTTCATGCAGCTTATATTGTGTACATACTTTAAACGTTGTTAATAGCCTTTGCTTTACTGTATCTCTTGATACTGTTTGTGTCTTTGCTTTCAGGTGATGAAAGCTCCAGTAATACACGTGGTATGGAATTTGCAGTAAATGTAAGAGTAGATGGCATCACCTCCAAGTTGCCCATGTATTACTGTGTATATCGGCCACATATTAGCCTGGTACCCAAGGTGATCCCCATAGAGGGCCAAAGCACCCAAAGCACTCTAAGCCTTAACTGGAGCCAAGATGATGTTTCTCTCGAGGTTGTAGATAGTGTGGAGGGCAAATCTGTTGAGGGGTGAGTTTATCTGATTATCTTTCCACCCATTTTTATTCGTTACAAGTTTGGATACTTAGCAAGCTTTTACAGTTGAAACCGAAAGTTTACATATACTTTACATACAGATTAAAGACATTCAATCTTCGTTTTTCACATCATTACAAATTTTCTGTTAGCATATTTTGCTGAGTTAGTTCAGTTATTATTCAGTTTTATTTTGGATTTATTTTACTAGATCTGATTTTCAATGGCTCAGGCATTTCTGTATAAATTGTTAATGTTTGGTGGCAATTCCTTATTTAATTTCTTAACTTGAGTCAGATATTTGAGTAGCTTTCCTTAATACTTTGTCTCATCCAAGTGGTTGATGATCACTTGCCAACATAAATTTGGCTTTTTTTATGCAGCATTTGAGGTAGAGTCTTCTTCTTTGTTGAACAGCCTGAAACATTGCATTTGAGACCACTGACTAGAGGTCTTCATGGGTCCATTTAGATCCGAAAACCCGAGGTCCGACCCGGGTAATTTAAAATGAATGTGTTTTTACCGAACGGACCAGAGAAGACCCGAACTACTGTATCTCGTGTGTGTGCATTGACTCGAGTCCTTAACCAACCTGTCCTCTATTTGCCAAGACCGCTTGAGACATGTGGCTGGCGACGTGTGGCTAGCAGTAAGCTAATTTTCGTTGAAACAGACCTGTCAATCAATTTTGAATTACTTATAATTGAATTACTTCAACTTTGAATAATTGGTTACTTTAGTGTAGAGTTATGCAACATTCGGGCCCAGTTTGGTTAAAAAAATTGCCGTCGGGTCGGACCCGGGTCTAATTTTTTCGGGTTTGTCTTGGGCCACTGACCAATCAGAAGCTTCTTAAAGTCATTCAATAAGTTTCTGGAATCTTCTAAGCTGTGTATAGATACAGTTATCTTGTAGGTAGACATTTGACCCACTTAAATGCTGATGAAGTGAATTATAGCTGAAATTAAGTAAAAGCAGTCTCTAAATGGTTTAAAATTTGATGTGTGAATGTTTTTCCCGGGCGCCGCAGCATAAATGGCTGCCCACTGCTCCGGGTGTGTGTGTGTTCACTGCTGTGTGTGCACACTTTGGATGGGTCAAATGCAGGGAATGAATTCTGAGTACGGTTCACGGTTCACTTAGCCGTATGTCATGTCACTTCACTTTACAGTAGATGCTCTGATTTGCCAGAAGAAATGTGTGATAACTGTGAGCATGTGAAATGTGTGCAGTTGTGAAAAACTGTGATAGAAAATCTTTTGGCTACAATTATACATGCTACATTAAGCATGTTTTACAAGCTGGCTTCCTTTGCCAAGTGCAAGTACCCTTGAATCTCAAATGCATGATTTGTAAATTGACTCATTCTGATTGGGTGCTTTAATATATATTGATGTTGGGACAAAATAATTAGCTATCCATGTTAAATAGTCTATGAGACAGATCAAGTATGACCAGCTTATGTCTGTCTTATTTACATGTACATGTGTAATAACAATAAAGTTGAATCTAATCTAATCTAATTTACAGATGCAGGTCAATTGGTTTCTTTTTGTCTGAATGTTTCATTATCTGTTTTGTTTTGTTTTTCCTTCAGCTGGTTTCTCTGATCTTAGACTATATTGCTCAACATATATACTGTACTGATATGACCGCTCAAATTGTTTGTGCATGACTCTTAGGTCTCCCTTTAAAAGTGGTCCTGCTCTCGCAAGTCGTCTGTGTAAAGCTGCCATGTTGAGTCGTTTCCACATGGTAGCGAAAGAGACCCAGAGAGAGGATTTGCTTGCTGCAGTTTCCTACAGGGAGGCCAAGGTACTACATGTAATGGAATATTTTTTTTTTCCACAAATACATTTTAGATATACTTGACAACAGTATAAAACTTTACAAATTGTTGCAGTTAACAGTTTAATTAATGTTTATTTTAGCTATAAATATTCTTTGAGCTTGCAGTAATGATCAGTCCTAGCTCTACTAAGACACAAGGCAAAGAGTTGTGGGAGGTTTATTAATATTATTATGTTGAAGTCTCATCTAATCTGAGCAAGGTTCTATTCATCTGTTGGATTAAAAGGTACCGTTGACCTTAATTGTCTCTATCTGTATTGGAAATGTAGATGATGGCAAAACGGTACCAGGAGGCAAAGAGCGTTCTGAAGTCCTACTTGGCTATGAGGGGCTTTGGAAAGTGGGTCGAGAAACCACCTATCAGTGATCACTTGACAATGTAAAATCCATTCAGCAGATGAAGCACCTTTGGAAGAAAGGTTTGAAAAGTCATTGGCAGTTTGTATTTACCCCGACAAAAAGGAAACAAAAAAAAAAAATCAGTAAAATAAAAATCTCTGGTGGAAAGAAAAACAGCTGTATATGAGAAACATTTGATATTAGCAAAAGGGTTTTCGTTCATTCAGGAGTGTTTTTGCCCTCATATTAGATTTTGGATCCTGTTGCTATAAGTTTCTTTTGTTTTCCTGGTTAAATCCTTCAATTCCAGAAATGTTAAAATCTACCCCCCAAAAAAAAAAGTAATAAAAACTCCAACTACTTGTTTTGTATTGTGACCCATCAGATTGTTCTTTCATTTCCTTTGTTTAATTGTTTACTTTTTTGTTCACTACTGTGAACTGTTGGGATGTTATGTTTCCGAGGCACTTGAAAAAACTTCTTTTAAATTGTTTAATAAATAATACAAAATAAAGGCAAAAATGTTGTCAGGGAAACATTGCATGTTGACTCATTATTTTAAGATTGTTTCTGTTAGAATTATATTAAAAGTTTGTTTGCTTTTTTAATCAGCAAGGTAAGTAAGGTAGTGATAAGGTAGGCGTTTCTTTATGAAGTGGTGTTGCTAGTTTCGAAAGGTTAGGGTCTGAGGCGAGTGCGTCCTCTCTTGTTACTAGTAGTGCACAGGAAACCTCGACTTCCTGTCAAAAGTGATACTGCTACTAGATGCCTTCAATATTTCAATGCGAAAAGAGAGAGGATCACAATTTTACTATTGACGTTACTTTTTGCTTTCAAGTAAAGAAGAGTTGAGCATGCACAGGTAGCTTTGAAGATTATAGTTATATATTTATACATATGTTTTGCTGTATATAACTTGAGCTTTTATTCCATAGTTCCTCTGCTTTTGCTTCATGCATGACATTTTCCTACAGCTTAGTGCCCTGCATCGTGTGTATGTGTGCAGAGATGGGAAATAACCAGCTTGTGCAGTTCTCACAGTATTCTTAATATATTTGTATTTCTTCAATACTTTCATGCTTAAAATGTCTTAATATTCTGTTACTGTTAATAAAAGCTTTAAGATCAGCAAATACAGTCAATAATGTGTTGGTTAAAGGCTGCTTGATTGTGGTCTTATTTTCTGCAAAATAATGACTTATAGAAGGCACTGTATAAATTGCTGTAGTTTATTGGTACGGTGAGCAGTTTGCGTTTTCATACACGCAAAAAAAAATCAACCATCTAAATGGACTAGTGTGCAGTTTTTTGCACTGAAAATATGAGACCTACATTAAATGTTCATGGTTTGAATGTTTTGGGTTATGAATTATGCTTAGAGTCAATCCAGATAAAAGCCGTCCGTTATTAGTAATACTCATTACAAAAGGTACATGGAAGTTGATTACTCATGCCTGCTGATTAACAAGTTTAAAAAAAGAAAAGTAACTAAATGTAAGTGACCTATATAAAGCCTGAATGAAGTCGTGTTTAATGTCTGGAGAGTAATGAGTATTATTAGCACAAGTGGAGTACTCATTGTATCATTTTTGTTGCTGCACATATTTGGAGGAAAGTTGATCATAATAGGATGTGCATACACCCCCACGTAGTGGCTTTTACCTTCATATAGGTAATTTTATTTTTATGTATATATATATATATATATATAGATATAGATATATATAGATAGATATGAGATATATAATATATATATATATATATAAGATATATATAAATAATATAAATAATATTATATAATATATATATATAATATAATATATATATATATATATAAATAATATTTTATATATATAATATATATATGATATAAATAGTATTTATATATATATATATAATATTTTATATATATAAAATAGTGTATTATAATATAAATAATATTATATATATGTGTTGTGTGTTGTGTATATATATATATATATATATATATATATATATATATATATATATATAATATTTTATATATATATATAAATATTAATTAAATTAAATATTATATATTACACACACATACACAATATTACACACACATACACATATATACTGTATTTATGACAGCTACTTTTGGTAATATCCATGTCATTCTGGTGCAGAGAGCTTATAATTGCCCAAATCGGGGCCTTAAAACTTAACAAATGAATATATTGAGTTTTGGAGGCCCAAGGTTTGGCAATTTCTTATTTCCTTTTCCCTTCTCTCTAGTTGTATGTGGCTTCGTAAAATCTCATGAAAACATTTCCTGTACAGGTTTCTCACCTTTAAAAAACCAACACCAAATGTTTGTAAAAAGGAGTTGTTTGTTTATTGTGCTGAAAATACATACAGGTAGTTTTACAGACAGTTAGTAGTACTTTAGGGGTATCGATTAATTTCTCTGTGTTTACCAAAATCATGCACATTTATTTTCCAGTATATATTGATATAGGACAGTTATTTCCCCTGGAACATGGATGACTCATTTGTAACATCTAAATCTTTGTAAAAGTAAGATCGAGAGGGTGAACTCTTTCTTTGTGACTTTGTGTAATAAGACTAAGCAGGATAAGTGTTTTCTCTGTGCTACAAGTTGAAGCTTGATTTAAGAGCTGTGGTGGAGCTTGATGTGTGACGTAAAAGATTACATTGATAAAGGATGTGTCCAGATACGGAAAGGGTGGGCATGAGTGTTATTGGTAAGAGTGGGTAAAGGTTTTCCGTGTCCGGGACCTGCAGCCACGCACTAGCATAGTATGATCTGGGGACTTTCCTATTGAAGTCATTTTGATGTCCACCTCACAGTGGAACAGCTAGCAATTTCATGGACTATTTAAGACGTGTTTTTTTTTTCTTTAAGAAAAAGGTCAATCTTAAAAGGAATTCCCCAATGAAACTTTGATAATCCACATGTGTTTTGCTGCTCATAGGAGGCAGGTCATGTAATACCTAAAACAGCCTGCCTGTATACACTCATGGAAGAAGATATTTTGCTAAGAAATGCAACTCAAATGTATAGAACAAGCATCTCTTTATTTTCTCTTCAGATGACAAGCATTTAAACAATACATATTAAATATTTTTAAATAAATATATAAATAGATAAATATCGGCATATCCTACAAAAAACAAGCTTATGTTAAATCTTTAGTGCTTCACAAAAAAGCGAACTTTGAAAGAGAACTTTGTTCACAGAATTTCTTCATGGAAGTTACATTCAGTAGCTGTTACTACAAATCAATCTCAGAGAACCTTTCATTTATAAGCTAACATCAGGAAAGTAATCCCATACAGTGATTACACTGCAAGAGGGTCGCTCTGCCGTATTTGTCTGCACATTAATGTTGTCTTTCAGGCCTCTTTTAGGACTCTATGCTGTTCAGCATTTGGACCAGTGTCCCGATGTTACTGATGAATTCTTTGTATGTCGTGTTCTCGTTTTCGTAACAGGAGCAGTTTTTTTGAGTTACTTGTTCCTGAAAAGAAACAGAGACAACAAATTATCATTAGTGTGAACTTTTGCTTATTTATAATTGATTTCTTGCAATCTATAGTTATGTAACAGAAAACTTACTTGAGACTTCTGAAGAACAATAAAATCTATGTAAACTGTTGTTCTGCTGACATAGTTTGAGGCATCTGAGCCCGGTTTAAAGCACTCGCTCTTGACTGATTCCAGCTCTAATTTGTGGCAGTTCAGAGCATAGATGATGCACTGAGAAGGAGAGAGGACAACAAAAAAGTGTTAGAACAACAATTGGATAAAAGATAACGGTGTATAATTGTCCCGTGCCCTTTGTTACGTCCAGCTGATTGTAATTAATCGGTGAATTTTAAAGCATGATTTGTTTGTTCACCTTTTCTTTTCTATCTGTGCTCATTAATTTTTTAGAAAACAGGTACAAGTTCTCACTGCTAGCTTAAGATTTGTCATTCTTGTAGTAACGTTCTTCCTGTCTGACTTTTCAGGAAGCTTGTCAGAAAGCAATTAATTGCAGAGAAATATTAGTTGCTTACCCCGTTAGTGCCAGAGGGACTGTAGAACTTTGCATCATCTGCTTCCTGTAATAATATGAAAGGTGACAACATATGTCATATAACATATAAAATATGTCAAATTCATACAGCAGAGCAGTGAATAAAATAAATGAAATAAAGACAGGTATGGTAGAGATACCAGTGAAAGACTTACACAGTCAGCTTTCTGTAGTTCTTCTATAGATCTTCTCATATCGTCGTTTATAGATCTTTTCATTACGTCGTGTACCACATTAACAGGTATGGTATGAGCTGTAAGGCAGTGCAGCAGAGTCACTGTCAGTACCAGAATCCAGTGTAGAGACATGGTGTCAGTTTAGTAATTCCTCTTCAGGGTTCTCTTCAGTGCAATTATGATCGTTTAAAGTCAAGTGACGCTATATTTATACTGGCTTTGTGGAAAATGAATGGGTGGGCTGAAACACTTTAGTTATTAGCAAATGCAATCAGCTGCCAATAGTATTTTTTCCCTTTGATGACAGTTGGGATTTTCTTTCTCCCTCACCCCCTCCCCTTCACATGTGTGTGTGTATGAGAGAGAGAGTGTGTGTGTGAGTGAGTGAGTGAGTAAGGGGAAAGAGAGAGTGTATGTGGTCCATCTAGAGGAAGATAGAAAAACCCCCACTGGATTGCTCTAGCAGTTATCTGAATTAATTTGACTGTGTTTTGGTTTATTTAAATGTGACATGATGACATATATGAAATTATCTGTCCTATATGATGAGTCCTGTCTTCTAATGTGCTGGCAATGTGCTAGATATATAGATGATGTAATTAATACAGATGCCCAGGATACGCAGGGTTTTGTGTGTGTGTGTGTGTGTGTGTGTGTGTGTGTGTGTGTGTGTGTGTGTGTGTGTGTGTGTGTGTGCGCGCGCGCGCACACACGCGTGTGAGAAAAATGGGGATTCCCCCTGTCTTGGGAAACCCATCTTCTGGATTCCTCCAGTCAGTTTATGAGTACAAATATTAGATAGTAAATTAAGACAATGTAAAATGGGAGTCAAGAACCCTAATAATTTTTTTCAAGGGTCATAGATGTTGATTTCTGTTACTTTCACTTGGTTTGGCTTTCCTTTCCTGAAGCATTTTGTTTTGAATTTTATAGAAGATTTGGACACTTTCTCTTTTACAGAGTTTGTTTTAACATACTTGATTCCTTTTGTTTGGGTTTGGTTTTTTTATTTTTTATTTTATAAATGTTGGCAGTAAGAACAGCAAGATAATTGTAAGGTTTAAGCTGATAAGTCACATTTCCAGTTATCCTAACTGATTACTTCCAGATATTTCATTACAGCCTTCACGTAAACAATATTTGAATATTTTGTAACAGATTAGAGTCATACGCTGATTTAAGACATATATTTTTTTAAGACTGATTGGTTGGCAGGATGATGTGTCTGGTTGTGTACTTAAAAACATTAAAATTTCTTTTTTGGGTGTTACCAACAGTATTGCTCTAAATATATCTTGTGTAAATAATATTTTAAACAGTATAAACAGAAAGTTCTTTCTTTATCATGTCCAGTACTTAAAGTTTTTAGAGTCCTCTAGAGACTTGTCCTCTCCAATCTCTTTTGGATGTGTAGTCTGTTAAAAATCTCACACATAACAGCGTTTTACAAAAAAAGGTGATTATTCCATCTAAAGAATTGATCACACTGTTAGTGTCTCAGGCTGATGACTGAAAACTCCTATATGGACAGCTCTAAACGATAAATGTTTCACACATGGTGATGAGAACACGTTTTAGTATATTGGGTTCATTTGCAGCAACCTATACTGAAAAACCTGTGTATTTATCATCATACATTTACTGGTCATGTTTAGACCTTGTGTTTAGACATTTACATTTGCAACAGGTATTTTACCACGATACATGCATTCATATGTCCCAAAAGAGTCCCATTACACCAGATTTGATGTATTAACAAATAAATAGATTCTGTAGAATTTTCCATTTCCCCCCTTTTTTATCACCTGTACCCTTCTGTTTTTGTCTGCTGCTAATTCATGCACAAGTGACTTGATCCTGAACCAAAGACGATTTCGCTTAACATCTCCTTCATTTCTGAACTACTCCACTTTACAGATATTACTGCTGCTGTTTTTTTTTTTTTTTTTTTTTTTAATGTTGTTGCTTGGCTCACAAGCATTGCTGGCATATATTTTATATATTTAAGTTCTGCATTTTACACTTTATTACTTGGTGATTTTATATATATTCACACATGAAATAAAGTGAATAATTTAAAAATGGCAGAAAACCTAAAAGATCATTTTACTCCAATTTACTGTAGGAGAGCGATCACGCCTCTCCTCTGTGAATGCGTTACCAACCCAATGTTAACTCTAATCCGAACCCTGGAGTATTTCATGTAATTCTTTTTCACTGAACAAATCCTCATAATTGATAATTTGTCTAATGAAAATTATATACGTATAATTTATGAAAAGCTCTTGAGGGGTCAGAATAGTTTTTTTTTTTTTTTTTTTTTAATCTCAAGTGCATTCAGGTACAAAAAGGCAATATGGAAAATGTGACTTTAGATATACATGGGACATCCCACTGAGTCAGATTAACCTTTGGATGTGATACTTAGAAAAGGTTTTATTTGGCCACTAGTAACATTTTTCTCCTAAATAAATGTTTTATAAACTCCCCAGAAAAGTGAAAACATCATCAAAAGACATGAACATAAACCATTATAGACAGAATCTCTGTCCTAGTGGGGCTCTTCTAGAAATTGAATCAATCTCTCATAGACGGGAATTTAACTGTACTGCGATATAATTTTAAACAATTGACTAAAAACCTACTGCAAGTTGACATTTGGGTAGTAATATCCCCCTTTTTTGTACCAGTGACGGATATTATCTTGTTTTCTCACAGTTAGTTTCTAGTCAGCTTGCTTTTTGAAATCGGGTACATATCAAATGACACGTATGTATTTTTATTCTGTTACGTTTAAATGAGTACTTGGCATGAAATTATTGTTGGGATCTTATATTATTTTTAGGTTTAAAAAATTATTACATAAAAAAAATTATGACTTATTACACACTCATATTCTTTATAAATGATGTGTTAAGTGGTACCTTCTATACCCTTTAATGGTCATATAGGTAAGTGGAAAAAAGTGAGATTGAAAGAGGACTTTGTCAGGGAAAAGCCCTCTGACAGCCTTTAGATGAGTGGGTGCCCTGGGCTAAGCTGTGTCAGTGGACTGTATTCATGGAAAAGCATTCTGCACATTTACATATACGCCATTACTAAGGCTTATCCTACCATCTTAATTTTGAACACCATGCTTTCATGTATATTTTAATACACTAGATAGGCACAAGATTGTCTGTTTAAACTTTAATTGTGATCGTTTAACTTTTGATTTTCTTTCCCTCCAAGGACAAATATATTTGTATGATTATTTCTGTTAACTATCCAAACAGCAGCTTCGTTTAGTTAGAGAGATTCGTTTTCAATACATTCAAATACTATCATATTTACTTATACATTCAAATACTATCATATTTACTTATACTACAGCGTTTTGCCATTTTTATTTATCGTGGATTAAAACATAATACTTTTGCTCTATTCGAAGTTGTAAAAGATCTGAGAAAGAAATTAATTCTCGCATCCGATTGGTCAAAGTTTTCCATCACGTTATTAAGTTTGTCGTGGTGGGGACTGCTAATGTGGTTGACATATGAGGAATAAAACACTGCAGGACATGCAGTTAGAGGAAAATTTTGTAGTGCCGTCATACCGTCGCTACACTTCCACTGAACATTTTGATGTTGGTGATAAACAAAAACACACTTCCTGTAGCTGAGGGGTGTACTGTCAGGTGCAGAATTCTACAACCTCATCTGTAGTCGAATACAATTTATGTTAATTTAACGTTCAGAATTATCGCTACCCATGCATTTAATACTTTTCCGCAGCCAACATGACAGTACTGAGTTTTCTCATATAATGCTTAATGATTGCAAGGAATGTTTCCAATTCCCTAATTAAACATCCATAATTAAACATATTTCTGTGTTCTTTCTCGTGGACTCTCTTCACACAGGTTTCAGTGTGGTCTAGGTCATTGAGCCAAGCCGTACCTAGGTGCAGAATTCTACAACCTCATCTGTAGTTGAATACAATTTATGTTAATTTAACGTTCAGAATTATCGCTACCCATGCATTTAATACTTTTCCGCAGCCAACATGACAGTACTGTTTTCTCATATAATGCTTAATGATTGCAAGGAATGTTTCTGATTCCCTAATTAAACATCCGTAATTAAACATATTTCTATGTTCTTTCTCGTGGACTCTCTTCACACAGGTTTCAGTGTGGTCTAGGACATTGAGCCAAGCCGTACCCCTCTCTATTCAACCTCAAAAGCTGCTTTATATAAATCTACTGTATTGAAATCTGGGCATTTTAGACAATAGCACGGCAGCATTTAGCTTCTGCATCTTATATTGTTTATTATACAGCCAAACTTATTTACCTATAAACATTTAAATATTTTTTCTTGGATTGCCTTAGACTTTTGCATATTTCTACCATTATGTGGAAAGATGATAGTAAGATTGAAAGAGGGCAGATGGGCAGGGAAAAGCCCTCTAGTACATTCAGAAGAGTAGCATCTGAATCACCAGTGCCATTTTGGGCCAAATGGGCTGCTTTTGCCATGGAAAAATATGTTAAACCTTTTTGGGGTTTTTGCGTATGTTGTCTCTATGCAGTGGTTGTAAAACATTTTCAGGAAACAAGATTCTATAAAGATAGCTCTATAAATTTGTGGCATCTCTAAAATATATTCGTAGTAATGTTAGGCCCTAGCATGTTACATTTGTAGTTTAACCAATTCGCTGCTGCTTGCACTGTGGCTCCAGCGCTTAATGTGTATAATTTTATATGTGCATTTATTGATTGTGCCTTTGAACATCTTACAGGGACCCAGCAGAGGCTTTTTGGGTCAATCTATGATCAGTAGTTCAAAGTAGAGTTATTATTCTTCTTTGTAAAGTTCTTAAAATAACAGTTATTTACTAAAATATAAATATATCAGACCAGGCCACCATCTTTCATTGTAGGTGAATCCAGGCCTCCATCACATTGAAGGTGATTCTGGCAGTGTACTGTACAAGGTCCAGAATGGGCTCTATTGTTCTGCTGCCCCATGTACTGTACAGTGTTCGAATCCTTTCTATCATTGCCAGCATTATCATAGCCAGACCTAGGTGACTTGGGTATAGGTGGGATGTGTAGTTAAAAGTTGTGATTAAACATACTCTCCAGGGCAGTCAGAAGCTTCACTCATTATTATATATATATATATATATATATATATATATTTTAGGTACATCTCTGTAGATGCTCTTTGTTGGTATACAGTTAACACACAAACCTCATTGCTTGTGAGAAAGGGTGGTGGATCAATCTCAGAACAGCAAAAAAGACAGAAATGATAGTGTCATCTTAGTGTGTATATCATGTGCAGTGTTGGCAGTTTTAAACCTTTCATCTCTAATGCTAAGGCATGAAGGAGTTCTGAAATATCCTGCCAGCAGTGTCATATGGTCACAGACTGCTGACACTGATTAAGCATAGGGGTTGTTTTACACTTATTGTGTATAGACAATGCATAATGCAAAATGTGAAGTATTGTCTGTTCAAGTGACTGTAAGAATGCTGCAATGCTACTGAGCCTGATATACCAGTACCAGACTAAAACTTTGTACTGTACATGGCACTGCCACTAGAAGTGTCCCTGCTGTTTAAAAATGCTTCACCTTTCAAATAACTGATGTGATCCTCTTATGTTTCCTGTTCATAAAGTATCAATGAATTAAAAGCTCATCGAGAGCAACAGATGGTCTACAGTCTATAACAACATGGGAAGTACACCTGTGTAGTCATATGATAAAAGGGCAATTAAGTGTAGCTGCAGGTAGATGTACCTTAGAAATTGGTGGTTTTTTATGGATTGTTAATTGGAGTGTGGCAGTATGACGAGTGTAGACATGCTGAGGCATGTTCGTAACATTTAACACAGCTTGGCAATACAACAGTAATCTCATGTTGATTTGTTTTTCTGTGTAGTCTGGTAATGACTCAGTGTAAGTAGTATATTTATAGTTTATAATTACAGTATAATTACATGTTTTATTCTACCACAAATGCTACAAGATGAAGTTGTGTGTACAGTATACTGTAAAGTTAATATATGATGAGATTTTGTGAATCTTGTGTAGATGATGCAGGAGGAGGTTGTTTAACTGTTGTGTAGATGATACGGGATGAGGTTGTGTGGGTGTCACTGGGGGTTTCACTGTACTCTGAGGTAAGTTAAACAGTTTAGTGAGAGTTTTACCTAATGTGGATGAATGTCACTAGTTACTGAGATATAGAGCTCTGTGTATATGAGAGTAGATGGGTGGAAGGGGTAACAAGTAAATAGTTTTAATTGTGTACACTTTACCTTATAGCTGTTAGCGCTTTAATCCCACTGGCTATATACAGTATCTCACAGAAGTGAGTACACCCCTCAAATTTTTGTAAATATTTTATTAAACCTTTTCATGTGACAACACTGAAGAAATGACACTTTGCTACTATGTAAAGTAGTGAGTGTTCAGCTTGTATAACAGTGTAAATTTGGTGTCCCCTCAAAAAAAACAACACACAGCCATTAATGTCTAAACAGCTGGCCACAAAAGTGAGTACACCCCCAATTTCCTCAATTAAACCCCATTTCCTTTCCCTGGTGTCATGTGACTTGTTAGTGTTATAAGGTGTCAGGTGTGAGTGGGGAGCAAGTGTGTTAAATTTGGTGTTATCGCTCTCACTCTCTCATACTGGTCATTGGAAGTTCAACATGGCACCTCATGGCAAAGAACGTTCTGAGGATCTGAAAAAAAGAATTGCTGCTCTACATAAAGATGGTGTAGGCTATAAGAAGCTTGCCAAGACCCTGAAACTAAGCTGCAGCACGGTGGCCAAGACCATACAGTAGTTTAACAGGACAGGATCCACTCAGAGAAAGCCTCGCCATCGTCGACCAAAGAAGTTGAGTGCATGTGGTCAGCATCATATCCACAGGTTGTTTTTGGGAAATAAACGTATGAATGCTGCCAGCATTGCTGCAGAGCTTGAAGGGTTGGTGGGTCAAATTTGTCTGCATGGCTGTCATCCCAGAAAGAAGCTGAAGATGATGCACAAAAAAGCCTGCAAAAAGTTTGCTGAAGACAAGAAGACTAAGGACATGGATTACTGGAACCTGTGGTCTGATGAGACCATGATAAACTTATTTGGTTCAGATGGTGTCAAGCGTGTGTAGTGGCAACCAGGTGAGGAATACAAAGACAATAGTGTCTTGACTACAGTCAAGCATGGTGCTGGGAGTGTCATAGTCTGGGGCTGCATGACTGTTGCCGGCACTTGGGAGCTACAGTTCACTGAGGGAACCATGAATGCCAACATGTACTGTGACATACTGAAGCAGAGCATGATCCCTTACCTTTAAGACTGGGCCACAGGGCAGTAATTCCAACATGATAACGACCCCAACACACACCTACAAGACGACAACTGCCTTGCTAAAGAAGCTGAGGGTAAAGGTGATGGACTGGCCAAGCATGTCTCCAGACCTAAACACTGTTGAGCATCTGACGGGCATCCTCTAATGGAAGGTTGAGGAGCACAAGGTGTCTAACATCCACCAGCTCTGTGATGTCATTCTGGTGGAGTGGAAGAGGACTCCAGTGGCAACCTGTGAACTCCATGCCCAAGAGCGTTAAGGCAGTGCAGGAAAATAATGGTGGCCACACAAAATATTGACACGTTGGGCCCAATTTGTACATTTTCACATAGGGGTGTACTCACTTTTGTGGCCAGCAGTTTAGACATTAATGGGTGTGTGTTGAGTTATTTTAAGGGGACAGCAAATGTACACTGTTATACAATCTGTACATTCACTACTTTATATTGTAGCAAAGTGTCATTTCTTCAGTGCTGTCAAATGAAAAGTTATAATAAAATATTTACAAAAATGTGAGGGGTGTACTCACTTCTGTGAGATACTGTATATATTCTAGTAATATTGTGCAGTTAAACACCGAATATCTGCATGGCTTGCTCTAGTCAAAAGCCCACAGGTACATGTATACAACTGTTCTTATATCCAGTGAGTGACATTTCAGACAAAATATAGCCAAATGTATTTGTTTTTGCTCCACTAGTGGAAATAGATCTGGTAAAAGATATATACACGTTATATCCTGGTATCTACATTCCTGTTACAGGTACTCCTCGTGTCGTTCTTTCTTCCTGTTCATCTCCGTATTTTAGGTCTAAAGTCATTCTTACAAAAAAAGTATTATTTGCCCTGTGCGCTGGTGATTTCACTGATACTACTGAAGTAACTTTTTTTTAAATAGGAAATGAAATTCTTAAATTGCAAACACAGAGCTGCTGACTGACACACACAAGCTTGCTTGGATCATAGCGTGACCAATCAGATTATTGGACCAGAACTAACTGGGCTTTTAGGCATGCAAGTTACATGTCTCTTCTGTGCTGACGTATGTTTGTAATCAGCATGAGTATAAAATGGTGGTTAGTATGATTTCATATGACACAGATCTGTGTAATCTGGGAATGACTCAGTGAACATACTTTAAAATATGTTTGACTAAAACTGAACAGGGCCTAGATGTTTTGTAAACATGTTCAAAACATTGTGCAGCTGTTGTGGCAGACCACCTGAAATCCCCAATTGGAAATCACACACCTCATAGTTCAAAAGTACGCACACCTGTGCACCTGTCAGCATGTGGAGTTTTGACACTATGGCTAACCACATTTCATGAATCTGCAATAAGTGATTAAAAAAGACAACAACCAGAAACATCATTCTGAAGGTGTTTGTGCTTTCCCCTGCTGCCACTGCAGACTTTGTTGATCAAAAAAGCCACACATTTTTTTAACTCAAGAGGAGAGTTTAAGGTTTTTGCTTTTTGTGCTGCCTTGTTTATACTCTGTGTATATGTTCGGTCAGAATGTAGTCAATTTCATACATATGACCATTAGGCCAGTGTTTGCAACATACTTTCAGTCTTGTTTCAGTGCATCTGGCAGGAAGCAGACCCCACCCTATCCAGCTTCCATAATCCACAACATTATCGCATTGTTGTATGCCAAGCCACAACACACTGTGGTGCTTTTACAGCGCTTAGAACAGGGTCATTCAACTAAAATTTGTGATGGTCCAATTACATTAAAATGTTTTCGTTACAAAGGTGTAGATAACTTAATAATTGTTCCAATTAAATAGTAACAACAATTACCTTTTAATTTGTGACTATTAATGATTAGTTTTTGGTTATAAATAAAACAAATTCAATATACTTATTTTGCATTATAATGGTATATCATCACCTTATGGTGTGGAGAGAATAAATAAAAAAGTCTTTGTGTATTCATCTTTAAACGTTCAGATGTTTTTGCAGACTGAATTTGACAAAAAAAAAATTAATGTAAGTGGGGAAAATATGACTACTTACTGCCTGTAGCTAGTCTCTGTTGAATAATTTTCTTTTTCATCTGATCCAGCAGACATGCTGATTCAAGTCACTGAACTACCCCCCCAAACACACACACACACACACACACACACACACACACACACACACACACACAAAATTAATTCTGCAGCTACAACTTTTGTCTTATTCCACTGAAGTACTTTTCTGGGTCTACCACTATACTGTGGCCTGCCTGTTTGATGACCCTTGGTACTTTTCTAACAGTAAATAAAAAATGCTTAGAGTCCCAAATAAAGGTATTCAAAGGATCCATTACAGGTTTGGTGTTTTGTCATAAAATACAACTTAGTTCATCTGTTGGCCTTTTTTCTGACGAGGAAAAAATGTGCACACCTTTATTTTTATCACACATGACTCATTTAGTTTATTGCACCCTGTATTAGTTACTCATACTGATATTGGTGCAGCAGGGGGACCAAATATGTTCTTTACTGGCTACCTGGATGTTGAACAACTTGAGAAGATGCTGGTGGTTGTTATATTGCTCTTAAAGGCTCAACACCATTTTACATTTTAGAGCTACACTTCCAGGTCAGTGAATATCATAAAGTGTAATTGTATGATTATCATACCTTCTTAAGGTTCAAAGGCGAGCTTGGATGTTACTGCCTCAAGGCTGTGAAAGCCTACCTCTAACAGGCATCCATTGATGAGATTGTCAAGTCCCAGCTGAAATCCAAGTCCTTTTCATGCCTTTGATCCTACATAAGAGATGTAGCACCCATTGAATCTTAAAGCTCAGTTTATTTACAAAGCTTGGAGGCAGGCCTTTAATATTTATTGTTCACACTAGTTATATATAATGTCTGTGCCTATCACTCTTCCAGTGTTCCCTTAGACAATTGTCTTTTAACTTGAAAGACGAGCACACAGCACACAGCTCTGTTCAGCAAACAAAGCTGTTCAGCATTTTGCAGTGCTTTTAAAGCAAAGGCTGTATGTCAATGCAGTAACGGGCCTTAACCAAGGACATGAACTCAGTTCTATCATTTTTAAATATACTATGTATTTAAAGGTTTGAGACCTGTAATCTTCTGTCTGATCCAACAGATGAGCTACTGTAGCACAAATTGCTGAAAGCATTCATACTGATAATCATGGAAGAGTTTCAGAACACAGTGGATTCAGCTTGATGATTACAGTATGTGGCTGTACAGTATAGCCACAGACCAATCAGAGTGCCCATGCTAAACTATGTCCCCTGGCCAGAGGTGAGGAGCAATTGAAGTAGGCTGTGTGTCTGTGTCTGATGTTTGTGTGTGTGTGTGTGTGTGTGTGTGTGTGTGTGTGTGTGTGTGTATTACCTGGGAAAGAGATGGCACCAGGAGGCGTTGTAAAGCAGAAGGTAAGCCACAGACGCAATGTAATGATCTGGGCAATGTTCTGCTGGGATATCTTGGGACTTGGCATTCAGGCAAATGTTATTTTGACTTTATATTTTGTGTACTGCCTACCTAAGCATTGTTGCATTAGAGTGTTTGTAGATTGATCCATCCATTCATCCAACCATCCATCCATCCATCCATCCATCCATCCATCCATCCATCCATCCATCCATCCATCCATCCATCCATATCTTTCTACCAAACAATCAACCAATCAACCAACCAACCCTAACAGTAATAAAAACACCTGTTTCCCCCTATTGCCAGGTATGGCATAGGTATGGACTCCACAAGACCTCTGAGGGTGTGCTGTAGTATCTGTATGTATTTTATATATACACTGCTAATAAACCTAAGGTACATTTACATCACTTATTGGATCTCTATTTAAAAGAATATTCAAGTTGAAAATGTTTACTTGTATATTGTGTTATTTCTTAAGAACAAAATGGTGTGACAATGGTCAATGAAACCCAAAATCAACCCACTGAGAGCTGAATTCAAAATCGTACAGAAAATTGAAGTAAAATTTTATAATTACAATTTGATCTAACTTGCATGAATTCCAAAACAGCAACTCCTAATGTAAGCCACTGTAGTAGTCTTAGTGTGTATGTGTGTATGCACTCTTGACCACATCTGTAAATGTTTGTTATGGGATTGAGGATGGTATTTTTGGTGATATCCTCCCAGACCTGGATCAGGGCATCACTGAGCTCATGGACAGTCTGTGCTGCTATCTGGTGGCTTTGGATGCGTACATGGATGGTACATAACGTTCCAGAGGTTTATAATTGGATTCACTTTTGGGGAATGTAAGGTCCACTCAATAACATCAATGCCTTTGTCATCCAGAAACTACCTACACACTCTGACCACGGGAGGCTGCGGATTATCATGCACCGGTAGGAACCCAGGACTCGTTGCACCAGTGTAAGGTCTGGCAATGGTTCTGAAGGTTTTATCTTTGCATCTAATAGCAGTAATGGTTGGCTAGCATGTGGAGGTCTGTGCGGTTCCACCAACTATATTCCTTTTCAGACCGTCAATGACCCACCGCCAAATCAATCAGGCTAAATTATGTCACAGGCGGCATAACGTTCCCCACGGCAATAATGTCAGTGATAAAGTCAGAAATATGCACACTAGTAGCATGCATATAATTTTGTAGGGCTCTCACAGTTTTCTTGTTTCTCCTTGCTGAAATGAGCAGATACAGGTCTTGCTGCTGGGTTATTGGCTTTCTATGATCTTGTCCAGCTCAGCTTGTTTAATGGCACATCTCCAGGTATCTCCTCTTTTGTCTTGAAACTGTGTGGGAGACACACCAAACCTCCTTGCGATTGCACATATGGATGTATCTTTCTGAAGGAGCTGTGTAACCTAATTTGGTTGGACAGTAACTTCCTGAACAGTAACTATTTGGACAGTTGCAATACAAAATGTATTATTTCTTTAAAATTTAAAATCTGTTGGGCTAATATTGTATTTTAAAACCCCAGTCAGTGACTGATTCTTTGTGGTTACACTAAAATAAATAGAACCAGCATTTATGGCAAACCAGGTACCATTGTTTTAGCACAAACAAAATGTGTTACTTCCAAATAATGTACAGTGCACCCCCAACAATTCACTAAATTGAATAGAAACATTGTATTATTTCACTGTGTTCTGCATCAGCTACAGTATATATTGTTGTTATGACCATAAAAGACTTCTTGACTCGACTTAATCCATTCATTATTTTTCTACCGCGTATCCGAACTATTCTTGGGTCACGGGGAGCCTTCATCGGGCATCTATGCAGGATACACCCTGGACGGAGTGCCAACCCATCTCAGGGCACACACACACTCTCATTCACTTACGCAATCACACACTACGGACAATTTTCCAGAGATGCCAATCAACCTACCATGCATGTTTTTGGACCAGGGAGGAAACCGGAGTACCCGGAGGAAACCCCCGAGGCACGGGGAGAACATGCAAACTCCACACACACAAGGCGGAGGTGGGAATTGAACCCCCAACACTGGGGGTGTGAGGCAAATGTGCTAACCACTAAGCCACCGTGCCCCATAACTTAATTCAATCCACACTAATAAATTTCTGTTCTTGGAGAGACATATTATCTTAAAGCTGAGTAAAAGTGTTACTCAAGATTTTGTGGATCTTGTACCAAAAAGTTGATACACTAATAATTTTGGTAGTCTGGGTGAAAGAGTAAACTTCAGAAAACTATCCTTATAGCTCATTGTAATACATTAATCTTGATTTTGCTAGGCCACTAGAAGGCACTGTGTCATTAGTCACTGCATGAACGAGGAATCTCTAACAGCACCCATAGACATTCTGTCTAAGATATTGCATTCAACATAAAGGGCAGGCATTGCTCAGGTCAACAACCAAAAAAATCCAGGCGGAAAAGCAGGCTAACCATCTTGGAAGGTAAAACACTATACGAGACACATATAACTCGTGTAAAAACGATAAACTTGTTTTCTGTTGATTTGAATAACTCTTACAGTAAAATCAACAACAAATAAAAGTCCCAAGGATACTTTACTGTATGTTCCCTTTACCTGTAACCAACCAAGATCAGCTATCACTTTTTAATTAGAAAACCCAGCATAAAATTGGTCCAAAATGAAAATAGCTGTATTTCCACATGGGTATATGAGTAATTATTTTATTGTTTAAAGGATATGTTTCCATTTCCTGCTCATTAATGAAATTATATAGTCATCCAATTATGTAGTAAAATCATGCAGAGCTTCAATTAATGTTCAAATAAAAAAGAATGGGGGAAATATGCAAAAAAATAATCCAGTGAGCAGCAGTTCTATGTGTCGAAATGCACTGATAAGAAATAGTACTCGTCTGTGAGTAGGGGCTGAAATCTGCATATGCCCATTTTGACCAGCTTGTTTTTAATAGTTTAACAGAAAGTGTTACCAAAGACCACTAGATGGCACCCCTACCTTCCTGTAGCGATTTGCCCATCCATACAGTCATCATGGGGGGGAGGGGGGGGATACACACCCTTCTTTAATTCTATGTTTCTATTTATCGATAACTGGGTCAGTCAATTTGATGGTCTACACTAAATTCTATATGCAAACAAATAGCCTCAGGTAAAAAAAAAAAAAAAAAAGCAGATTTCAATATGTGGTATATTTTCATTCCCCCAAAATAATCCAACCTTCAGAACTAGGTAGGAAAAAGTTCACCCTTCCTAGTTACATAGTCATTAGTCATATGTTAATAATAAATGCAAAAAATTCAGAAGAAAGGTCATTAGCTTTGAAAGATGCAAAATTCTGTGAAAGGATATAAGGCCATCTCCAAACGGCTTGTAATTCAACCTTCTTTAGAAAAATGGAGACTCTACAAGACAGATGCCAGTTAACCAAAAAGTGGGTGTACCACAGTTATATCATGTGACCTTCAGTCATCTGTGTGTACATTAAATATTTATATTCCTGATAGCAAAATTAGAAAAGACTGAACAAGGATGGCTTTCAGGGAAGGGTGGCTAGGAGAAAAAGAACATGGCAGCATGATTTAAGGTTGCATCTTAAAGGCAGGGTCTCCGATTTTTTGCGAAATGCTTCAGAAAACTGAGTCGGGCCGAATAATAAACAAATATCAAAACAAAAATCAAAACAAACTTGTAGCCAATGAGCAGAAAGGGGCGGGGCTTGTCAATATGCGGCGGACAGAGTGTTCAGTGCGTGCGCATGTGTGACATTAGCAGAAAGCGGTTTTAACATTGACATTGAGGATAAAAACAAAGAAAGAAAGAGAGGAAAGGCTTACGATAAGGCAAGAAGTAGGACGTGTTAATATAGGATCAGCTTTCCAGCGCTGGAGAGAACTGAAGGAGCGGGAAGTTGGAGCATATTCACAGATTGAAGTTTCCAGAGTCAATAACTCCTGAGCTAAACGCTGTTACTACACAAATAACACCTCTTTTTTATCGTAGTAATGTAGACAGGCAGCTACAACCACGTTTTGTGTAGTAACAGTGTTTAGCTCAGGAGTTATTGATTCGGGAAACTCAACTTTACTTAAGACGCCGAGGCGCTTTTTACCTTCTCGGTAGGTGAGTAACGTTGGTTTTGCTTTGTTTCACAGAACTAATATATGCCGTCCTTTGCATGATTATGCTTGTGTGTCATTTTTGCTTGTTTGTTTATCTGCAATCATATTGTTCTTCCCTTCAGCTATGATAAAGACACATTTCTTTCCATTAGTTGCCTGGGTTACGTATGTATGTGTGGACGGAGCTACCAATACAGGGGTGGGACCCATTTGGGTTAGGGGCGTGTTTGTTTTGGTGATTTCAAATGTTGACATTGGCTTTCAAAAATCGGAGACCCTGCCTTTAACCAACCACAAAACTTCTAATACAGTATGCTTTGGACTGATGAGACTAAGGTTGAGATGTATGGTAACCATGCATAGCACCATGTGGAAAGGAAATCAAACAACTCATGTAGTAGTCGAGGTGTAATATATTTGTACTTTTTTGCAGCCACAGGAACTTGGCAACTTTCAGTCATTAGTCTAGTATTCTTAGGCCAAAATTGAGTCATGGAACAGGACAGTGATCTCAAGCATGTAAGCAAATCAACATCCAAATGGTTAAGTCCTACATATCCCACCACAGCATCTCAATGGGACTGAGATCTGGACTTTGACTTGGCCATTCCAACACCATAAGTTTTTTGTTTTCTTCAGCCATTTAGATGTTGATTTGCTGGTATGCTTGGAAAGACCAATGATCTTCAAAAAATGTTTTAAAGAGTGTGTGGCATATAATTTTTGTGATAATGGTAACACAGACAGCAATTTAAACTGTTTAATTGCTACAAATACAAATGCCATATGCAAATATAAACTTGACTATGAAAGATTATGAAACTTGATGTGGAGAAGGAAAAATGTGATGTTTCCATTTGTTTACGCTTGCAAACCGAAATGGTCCTGCCCTTATTTTCCTTTTCAGGTTTAAAGAGCAAAGTGTTTTTTAGTTGTTTGTAAATGGCATTTTATTATTGCAATAATTCTAATTCAAATCAAAGAAGAGATTCTTGTGTTGAAGGTCTTTTATTTCAATTTCTTCATCCTAGATCATTTTCAATTATAATTGTACTGATCACGGGGCTTTCCAAAGCTACCTGAAATTTATTGAATGAGTACTTTCAAGCAAGTCTGTAAAACTAGATCAGCTGATGTCTTATTTATGTTTTTTTCCCAACAAATTACTTTCACCTCTTCTGGTTGTTTTTCTAGATAGCAAATTCCTTTCCTTTCATGTTTTAAACAAAAACAATTCATGTGAACTGTTGGCTAGAGCTGAGATTTACTGAAATGAGTAGGTGTTTATTCGGATGTAAATGTTTTCTTCAAAGACCTTTTGAGATTAGTATTGTATACCTTAAAGTGAACTTCCACTATAGGCATAAAAGAAATGTAAAATTTTCATGTTATCATGTTTTTGTGTGAATAATGACTGAGCATTTAAGCCTTTTGCAGGATATGTAGTTACTGTTAGAGCCTCATATGTGGGTTACAGAAAATAATAATAATAATAAAAAAAAATCCAGTTTTCAAATGTAGTCAGCCAACATGTTTTGCATCTACTGTTTATTATTATTATTATTATTATTATTATTATTATTATTATTATTATTATTATTATTATTATTATTATTATTATAGCTGCATGGATGATTTAGTTTCTTAATTATTAACAAACTAATAAATACCTTCCAATATACTTTAAGTTCACTTAAAATCTTGAAAAAAAATTAGCTGGTCATTCTTATCACTTATACCTTTGTATTATTATTTTAGACTCTAGGTTTTCAATAAGGTATATTAATGTCCTGCCTCAATCATTGTACATATACAGTATTATATGAACACATTTTCTGTTTTAAGAATTTTTTTTTACCTTAACCATTTAATTGATCCAAGGGCACCTGTAGAAGTGTGTAACATTTTGTGTTGCTTGTAGGGTATGCTGTTGTAGCTTAGGAATTTCATTATATTTAAATGTATTTAGCTTTTAAATGTTAACCTTTGTATTACACATATTACAGTGAGTTCCACTTAAATAAGAATAAATTAATATACAGTAAATGAAGGAACCTGTAGGACCAAAAGCAAGTAATCCAAATTGTGTGTATGAGAGGTTATTTACTGTGGGCAGAAGCTCAAAAGAGAATTTGTGAGATCAAGTACTGGTAATGGATGATAAGTCCTGGCTCACAATTCATACTAAAGCTGTTGAGTGTGATTGACAGGCCACTGGAGTAATTCCACACCAAGATCAACAAACCATGCATTGTATGGATCTTGCTCTGTATCCCTCCTGCACCAAAAATTTACACAATGCATTAGTAAGTAGTGTTTTCCTGACATCAGCCAAACTGAGATTTGACTATAATTCATCACTCCAGAGAAAATGTTTCCCATGTCCAGTGGCAATATGCATTACTCGGCTCAACCTGATGCCCATCATTGTGCATAATGATTTTAGGATTATGCATTGTGTACATTTTTTGTGCAGGTGGCATACAGGGCAAGATTTCCCAAAGCAGAACTCCTGTGCTGAAGTTGCTTCCTTAAGCAGTTTAAAACTCTGAAGTGAGTGATACAACAGAGAATACGTACTACGCACTTCATCACTCAGCAGCCTCGTTCTATGGGTTTGCACGGTCTATTCTTTAATGGCTTAGTCATTCTTAAAGTTATTAGCCACTTCCATTACAAAAATAATAGCACTTACAATTAATCAGGGCAGAGCTAACAAATGTCTATGATCAGCCAGTGTTCTACAACCAGTTTTGGTTTATTGAGATCGAATGACTATGTGCTTTTTTGGACGGAACACATGGGATTGCTGATTTTTTGACACATTGACAGCAAGCAAACCAGTAAAACTTTCCCAACCTAAATATTATGTAATGAATCCATCTGAATATCTAGGTGTATTTCCATCCAAATATATACAGTAGTGCTCTGTCAGAGGTACCATATTCTAAAGAAATAAAATATAATATTACAAAATATCTTTTTCTGACCGCTGTATGTGTTGATATGTCTAATTCAAGAAAACATCTGAAAGTCTTTAAAATATATTTAAGTTGCTTGTATATAACCTTCCTTTGGCTGTCTGTTTACAAAGATCATGTTGTCTAAGGAGCCTGTTAACACAATGCCTAAGGACATCTAAAATCTTGCTAGTTAATGTGTTTTCCTCATGCAATGTCTGTCATATGTTGATTAAAATTTTGGAAGGTTACGTGCAAATTGAAATGGACAATTTATTCTGTAATCGGATGCTGAAGTGGTATCAAGTCACCAACAAAACATAGAAAAGCCCTTCCAACTGTAAAAGTGCAATTTACAGACAGTTTCAAAATACAGGTTGATGTTTTAACGGTCTTATTAAAAGACATAAAAAAGATGAGGCTTGTGACTTTTACAAAATATGTGAGACACAGACGGCTGTGGAAGATGCAGATGATCAAGCCGATAACTCGTTTCCTATTGTAAACTTATGATTCTTTAAAAGCAAAAAAAAACCTGCAAATAGTGGTTGCATGTAGACAATCAGTGTGTTGGTGTCTCAGTGGAACTGAAATATAATAAAAAGGGTTTTCCCAGGTTACCGCACAAATATTTAGCAAATGCTTTGCAAATTTCAGAAAAACCATCACAGAAAGTGTGAATGTTCTGTGTTTCCATTTACCAGTGTTTTGTTAATTGTTTGACGAGGTGCAACTTGCGTAATCAAACGAACAGTCATGGAACCGTTCGGTACATACCGACGGATCATAGTTTCCGTCATCTGTTATCACATCTTTTCTTTATCAATAGGACAAATTGTCCATCGCAGTTCAGTAGAGAAGTATTTTTCCCCAAATTTTTCAATACTATTCAGGTTTTTTGATATTCAAGCTTAAAATATATACAATAAGCAAAGGTTAGAGTGCTTGTATCCCTAATGTCGTAAAGTCTTTGTTGTGGAGAATGTGGTGGTGTTTTTCCTTAAAATATTTTAATTGTAATGTACATGTGACTCCTAACAAGGTTCTGTGAGAAAAATCACCAATATTCACAATTATAGTTTCAGCAAAATACTTTTAATAGTAAATAAATACTTAACAATAAAAAATGCATTAAGTACAACTGGGTAACTATGCAATACACACAGTCTCATTATGAGACATTATTCTTCAAGATCAGTTGACAGTGTGAACTCTTTTTATGCCCATACATCAGGAGGTGCTATAGCAGCAACAGGTCTACTTTGAGTCATTTCTCTTATACTGGTTTTTAACTACTAATACTGTAACATAACGCAGTATATATGTACATTATAATGTGAACACAGTATTAATCAGAATTAGCAGTAAAAACACACTGCCAACATATCAGAAATTCTAGACATATTAAGGCATTTGTCAGTCTATTGAAATACAATATGGGGAAAAATACAAATAAATAGGCAATAAATAGATGAGTTGATCCAGAGTGCTTTACACCAGGGTTTCATGAGGTAGTGTTGTCCACACATTCACGTAGTCAGCATCATGATTGTATTTTAAGAAAGGCGACTGTAAGCCTGCAAAAGAGTTGAAGATGTTAGTGACTGCGTGCGAAAGTTACACTTCATAATCTCTTTTTAACCGAAAACCTGATATTTACTGTTAATTAGTTTAAATACAAGACAAGAGCCTGAAAGTACTGGGTAATGTATTGTTATTATTTTTATTAGTGTACTTGTGTCATGTGCGTGTTTGTTTAAACTAACCTTCTGCAGACGTGCCTGTAAATTCTCCAGAAATGTTTTGCTGCTGACCTTGGGGTAGGATTCACAGGACATGCACCCAGCTTTCTGTAAAGGAACATTGATTAGATACGGATCAGTATTCTGATTAATATTGTTGGATGAACGCACACATTGTCACATTTCAAATGTTTTCCAACCTCACCTGTATTTCTTCTGCAGTGCAGGTGTTTAGGCTGTTCATCTAGATCAAGGACAACATAAGCAATTACATCAGTGATGCTCTTCACATTATGTTACATTATTATGTAACATTATGAAAGAAGTTGTTTATAAGAATGCAGGATGATGTATGTAATCTGCTACTCACCATGCTGGGCTTGCCCAGATTCCTGGCCAGTTTCACCTTCACTGAATTCTTATGGGTGTTGTAGGTCAGCTGTTTCCTGAAGCACTCAAGCGCAGGCTGAGAACAACACTCCTAAACAAAGAAACAAGCAAGCCATTTCATAAATGAACTAATTAATCCTTATTTAATCACCCTTATTTGTCTCTGAAAATCAATATATTTTAAACAGCAGTGCATTTAATTATACACCTGATTTAGACAATCCATTAAAATGATGTTAAATATGATAGACTGAGTTAGTGCAAATCTGTTGACTTTTGGTCCAGGACACACTGGAAAAAGTCTATCAGCAATAGAGAAACAGTACTGCCTATTTTTTTATTCTGAATTTCCCCTCCAGACTCTAAAGCTCACTTCACAGAACTGACACGGAAACATCATCTTTTCCACACAAAACCATGTAATTTCAGTGCATTCAGGGACAATACAGAGATGCATTCAGAAAACAACAACCCGGGTTTGTGTTTGTCTTATTTGCATTGTATCGCACCCCTGTGATCTCAGGGATCGACCGAGACTCTTGGTACTGCACTAGGTGGCCAGTGGAGAGCTAGATGAAGGTCAAAAGCAGAAAGAAGCGAAACCTTTCGGCCATCCGGGCAGCCCACAGACGTGCTGCTGTTTCATTACTCATCAAATTTCTTCTAAACTAAACACACTTTCTCCAAACTCTCGCATGAGTTACTTTCTGTTTGACTCTTAGTCAGAAGTGAGAGGGAAACCAAAAGCTCCAAAACTTTTTTAAACTCAAAAAGACAAAAATCCATTTTCGCTCTACCCGTGGGTTGTAAATGAATTAATTAATAAATTAGCATCATAGGTTGTGTCTGATTTACTGCAGCCAATTAGTATTAGGGAAGAAAATGTGCAAAGAATTATCCACTTAAAAGTTGCTTAAAGTCTTTTCCTTTTTTCAAAGAGTGCAAATCTAAATACTAGTATGTAAATAGTATTAGAAATGTACAACGGAATAATAGAAGAGTTTCAATAAATTTTCAATAAATTTAGAATCTTGAATGTTTACTCTGCACCCACCTAATCCAACTTAAATGTGAACTCATAAACAATCCAGAAGTAATTTCTCTTACCTTGATGTCTTTTTCTGGTGAGTGAAGAAGCATGTCATTGTCCTGCAAAATGGAATAAAATAAAAGCTGTTAAATAGAGCACTATGCCAATTGTGACTGTGGTCAACTGGCAAATAAATGTAATAAGCAACTAACCTTTGCTGTTTTTATAAGATAAGTGAGATGGTGGATGGCTTGTTGGAACAGTCCATCAGTTTTCGTAACCTTGGGAGACGTCGTTTGAGCGCAGCATGCGGCTACGAGCAGAACATACAAAACACAAGAAAAAGTCGTCCTCATCTTTATCTTTGCTATTCAGTTACACTGATCCAAGCTTTATTAAGCTAAAGATGCGTTTACACAGTTGCGTTCATACTGGCCACAGGTATACACTTACCTTTATATAGGATCCTTCAGGACGCAGGAAAACCACGTCTTGGTTAATACTGGAAAATGCAGGAACAAACAGTGAGTAATGATTTTTTCTTTTCCGTCGACTCCGTTACGACTGTCATCGAGAGAATCGCTTGTGTGGGGGATGTACGGATGCGAGAGTCTTTTTTTTTTTACTTGATGTGTGTACTTGCATGTATGTGTGTGTGTGTGAACCTGACCTAGACTTTCTGCACACTTGGCAGGAAACTACGAAGTGCTCTCGGTTCCTCTTCTCATTCTGAATCAGCAGCAGGTCCGTGTGTCTGTTTGTGAGCACATATAGCAGATATAGGTGCGCAGAGTGGATGTCAACGTAAAAAGGTGCTTTTTCGTTGTCTTCCCACACACGCAGTGTTGATTTAAGACAACAACAGGAAGTCCTTTGAATGTGCTTTTTTTATGTGTAAAATAAAAATAGTGTATTTGTGATTAATTCCTCTTCCTATAAGATGAAGATCTATTGTTTATGTTACATTGAGAAAATAAATTAATAAATAAACTCATGTGACCATGTTCATTATCTGTGTTTCTTTTTACTTTTAAATGTCATTAATTTATTCTGTATATGTTTGCAGAAAACAGTTTGGCACGTTTGTATGTGTGTGTGCGTGTGTGCGTGCATGCATGTGCATAGGAATTTAAGCATGCCGTCTTCAGTAGCGGTTTTGGACAGTTCCTCATGACATAATCAGTGCTGCACATCAACATAAAAGGAAATGAGGTCACAGTTGAGTCAGTGAAATTGCTGGTCTTGAGTGAGCAGAAGTGTTAGGTGGGGGATTGGATCTTATCATATTCCCATAGTGTCATTACTGAAGGGAAAAGCCCAGGTCCTCCCCATTCTGCTGGAGAGAGAGACCTGCCTCATGTTCAGTCTCACTGGGGATTCCTCACCTCATACATGGAGTCTCTGTCTCAGCTCATGGAAGAGAGTGTGTTCAGCTATAACCAAAATGACTCACAACTTCCCTCTTGTCATCATGTCTGTACCTAGGTGTGTTTGTGCATGACATATTCAATTTTAGGTCTAAGTAAAATGATATGCATGTAAAATTTAAAAGATAGCCTCAGAGTAATAATAAATATTATTTATATGATGCAGCTGGATAAATCATTTTAATGTCTCTATTTAATTGAGAAAGAGAGTGCGAGAGAGAGACAGAGAGAGATGGATGTCTGTGGTTGGTAGTGTTAAACGCAAAGTGCATTTAAAGGAAATGTGGTCAAAACACTAAAAAAACCTTTTAAAAAAATGAAAGTATGTTAATTAATTATTCAATATTAAACTATAAGAAACTGAACAGTGTATCAGAAATGCAGGAAAAATATTTTTTTTACTCTCTGTAACCGAGGGACATAATAAAAAACAACTCCAATTAACTGAAATGATGAAATGTTCAAACTTATGCTTTGTTTGGATAAGTGACTCATTAGAAAAAAGAACATTTTAAACAGCCAAACATTCATTTTCAAGGAATTAGATTTAACAGAAATATTACATGTTGTTTACAAAATATTTATTTAAATTAGTGTTAATCCTCTACTCCTGTTAGTCCAAAGTCCTTTTAGTAAAGTGTCTGTGCAAGTGGCTATTTTGGTGACACATCAATACGAGACCAGGAATCTATAAACAGGAAGATTTTTCTGATCCGCAAAAGTTTGTTTAAATCTGACAAAATTGAAAAATTTTAGCATTGTATAAATTTAAGGTGTATCATAAAGGGAAAGAGCCTTTAAAGATGAGTGGCATTGGCTTAAACAAGGTTTTTTAGCTTTTGAACTCATGTCTTTTATCATTTCCATCAGAACTAAGCAGTCTGCTAAAATTGGGTTCCTTTTTTTCACTGAGTAACTACACAGAATTCTTACTCACCATGTTTCTTTGCAAAAACCCTACAACCACAGGATTTGAATAATTAATTTGAAATTCAAAGTATGAAACGCTGAAGTGTGGTTCAAAAGAAATCAGCCATGTTTCAAAAACTCAGGTTATTTACCTTATTTAACAAATGCAAACATGTTTGCAGATGGGGTTAAGCTGATTATACAGATTATACAGACAGCTCAGCTATCTCTTGCCTGCTGTTTCACTTGTGTCTTGCTAAACAGTTTATTAGTTGTGTTTGTGGTTATTGCGTAGGCTGCTTGACACACACATGCTTTTGTAGTGGTCAAGTACAGGCACAATCACAATTTATTGGCATTTTGCCAATAAAACTGACTGATGGCTATAAACACTATGAGTCAGTAAACTCAGATTCTCATTACCCAGACAGACTGAAGTGCTATTTTCAGTTCACTGAGTCTGCAGTGTTTCCAGGTAGCAAAAATAAGTAAATACATTATTTTTATTAATTAAATGAATACTACTACTACTACTACTACTACTACTACTACTACTACTACTACTAATAATAATAATAATAATAATAATAATATATTTAGTATCAAGCTTTATTCTCTTCCTTTTCATCCACATTTTTAGGTCATGTTAATTTATATATATATATATATATATATATATATATATATATATATATATATATATATATATATATATATATAGTTATTTATTTATTTGTTTGTTTGTGTGTTTGTTTATTTTTTATTTTGTTTTAAAGAAAACATTTATTAATTTTAGTGTCTGGTTTCATACATTATTTTATATTTTATGTGTGTTTTGTACGATTTTCTCTATGTTCATGCTGATGACATTGTTATAGACTGATTCAGAGTTCCTGACTACATTTTGTACTTTAAAAAATACAAACACTTTTTTTTAAACTTTACCAAGAGTTATATAGAGTTACATACATAAACGTATATATATGTATACGTTTACAGTATGTATGTACAAATGCACACACACACACACATTCTGTGGGCATTGCTGTGATATTGGTGTGGTGTAAATATGAAAGGACGCAAATGGTTCAGTATTATTCAGAGTGAGAACCTGTAGCGGGCCGATTTTGCGGATATTACGGTAAGTGTGCAGGAAGGTGGCAGGGTGTAGGTGGGGGATGGCCTCTATGGGTGTCTCTCTACACTAGGAATAGTTGGTTTACGTGCTTGTTTGTGCCCTACTGACATGGAATCCTCGCCTGTATCATTATTATTTATAATTCCACAATAGTAATTTGTGGCTTAAAGAAGATTGAGTTTAAATTTAGCTTTACCTGAGAGCTTGCGTCATCAAAAAAATTACAAATAGCTAAACATCTATGAAACCCGAAACGTTATACCCAGTATTGCTGGTTTTGTTTGCACCCTGAGAGTGTAAAGAATAGCACAGAGCTGCTTCTATTCATTTACAATTTGAATAGTGATAGAGAACATTTAACTTTTAACTGGTTTAATCTTTGCTTTGATTATCAGAGAATTACAAATACTGTCAAAAATGTGTTCAGACTCATTCAAAGACCAAATATATTTTTATAATATATAATTTTTCTTCTTCTTCATACTATTATTATTATTGCTGTATTTTAAATAACATTATAAATATTGGTTAACATATTGATATTTAACATGCTTTAATAAATAAATTATAAAATGAATCAAAATATATTATATAATATATGGCATTTGGTAGACAACCTTATCCAGAGCGACAAATCACAATACATGAAATAGAATATGTAAAAAAACAATAAAATAATAATAATAATAATAATAATAATAATAATAATAATAATAATAATAATAATAATAATAATAATAATAATAATAATGGAGTTATTATAAATGACAGCAGCATTAAAGTTCTAAAAGAAATGTAAGTCCAAAGCAGAGTTATTGTTTATACTGTAATCAATGAGACAAAAATATAACTGCTTGGGCATTTGTCTTCTGATTTGTCTGAACACACTAAAAAGAGAGGGTCATGTTACTGTCAAGTAACAATCTCACTCACTATCTTTTATTATGTTTATTTTTTATTTGTTTGCTAGAGACTTGATACGGTCAGGTAATTAAAGGTTATGAGTTCAGAAGTGTTTAACTGTCTTTTACAGTCAGGATGTTGTGAGTAATGCTTATTTACTCATGTTTATATCCAAATCTAAAAAAAAAACTTTACAACCTAACTTTACAGCAAATCATCACTTTGCCTTCAAATGAACAGATTTTTAAATAGTGTTCATAAAAAGATTCTCTGGGAGTGACAATTGACTAATAAGAATAAGAATTAGAATAATTATAAGAATAAGAATAATCACAACATCCAACACACTCAATAATAGTAGTTCGATCTTCTCAAATCTTTTGCTCTGGGTGGTTGATGAGCATCGCTGCCACATATCTACTGTATACTCCCTCTTGTCATACAGCACACAGTATTTATATGTTCAGCATCATTTTAACCCCTTAAACGCCGAGCAGGACTACAGAGTGCTCTTATTAGCTTCACAGTGTTTACTGAATAGCATTTAAGATCACCATGTAAATAACAAATAGTGAAGTTTATGGTTCAAATTCACTACTTTTTTCATAAAAAGAAACTAAAGCAGGTGAATCAGTTAGCATTTATTTGATTATTCTATACAACCAAACATCACATAGCATCATAGACAGGCTACAGGAGACAGTAACTGATCAATGATAACAAATATGTGTCAAATCAGTAGATTACATACCATTTTGAAGTGCTCAGTAGTTGTGAGTGGAGTGTTCACAGGATTAAACTGAGGGGTCTTGTACACTGTGTGTTATTAATACGGTCTCTGTTCATCTGAAATGAAATGGTGACACATTCCTGACCTTTTAATGGTTAACTGACAGCCGTTTGCTTAAAGCATTTAGGCTGTTATTGTTGTTGTGGAAACGGGGAGATTTAGAGGAAACTGAAGGCCAGTTCTTGTCCAGATAGTTGCACGTGGGAGTTGTATTCACAAGTTCAAAGCTAATTTTCCTCTAAGAGCAGATGGATGGCATTAAATTGGGGCATGCTTTGACAGAACAACGAGGTGGCTTTAATGTTTACTGTGTAGAGTTCTTTTTCCCCTTATGTGTATGGGTAGAAGACGTTAAAGTCAACATATCATAGGACAGTGCTTAGATTAGATTAGTACTTTTTTTAATATAAGGTTATGAGTGTATGATTAGTTTCCTGATTAGTTTCCTGATCAAATCTGTTCAAATCAGAACCGAACAGATTTGATGCAAAAATAAAATATAGACATGATATAAGTTGCACATGTTTTTTAACAATTAAAAAACAAACAACTTATGGTATCTTGTCTGAACTGCCTGAACACATTCATTTATTCGTACTATTTTTAATCATTTCATGTTGAATCCAACAGATTTGCAAAACATTTATATCCTCTAAAACGCTGCATTGAACAGAGCCAGCGAATTCACATACATATTGCACAGGAATATAATGTGATGATGTTCACTTTAAAATGTTACAAATCATGACTACATTAAACATGGCAGTGTTTAAGGGACGGCTAAGAGATTGTTCTCAGGGTTTTTTCTAATTCTAATGTAGTTTATGCGGCCTATGAGGGGGTCATATCTGAGGAGATGATAAACAATTTAACAGTTGACGTACATTATTTCATCATATCACTGTTTCCTACTTTCCATTTTGAGTTTTTTTGGTTACTGAAACCGGTAAACAGCACTTTCACCCCACACTCCGCCAGCCCTCCAACGCTTCAGCATTTCGCTAAGGGCTTTTGGAAAATAAGCACCATGACAAAATTCCTGTTTATAAGTTAGATAGACACAAGTTCAGCAAGTTTTTTTTTTTGTTAAGAGAATTTGTCCTTATTTGTTAGGCCATAATGCCAAAATTCTTTGTACTTCAATGATCGTAGCATGTCAACGAACGTGCCTCACCGTGATTACTGGCTTCATCCTTGAATTTTTAAAGTTCAAAATCACTTTTACTGACATATTAGTCATCTATATTGAGTCATATTTTAATACACAGTTGAATTTGCTTAAGAACACTGAGTCATCTCGTTTTCACTGCTGGTGGTCTGCCACATGATGCACTTCTGCAAACTGAATAATCATATCTGACTTACTGATCATAAGTCATATCTGCAGGACTTGTATATACACATCATCAAGTAAATGTCTAACCATTTTCAAAAGCAAGCTTTAGCTCTGCAAGAGTACTTCAGTAAGACCTTGAACATGAATAAAACATCTTGGACTTCAATGAACCATTTTCTTATTATTATTACTGTTATTAACAACAACAAAAACAACCATAACCACAACAACAACAATAATAATAATAAGGGATATTTTTTTCCTTGGTTATTTGAACCCAGAAAGAAAAGGTCATAGGACATCCACTAAGTAGAGACCCTTTTTTTAGTCATTTATTCAGTCATTATTTAAATTTTTTTAATTAAATAATTAACATTTTTTCAATCATTTTTTAAATGGATGATGTTGATTCTGTAGCGATGTTGGCATTTATATACTAACATTTACTGAGACTTGGTGGACGCTCCACATAATTTAATTGACATTTAAAAGAAGTAGTCGTGGGTGTCAGTTCTTTGTAACAGTATTTTTTTTTTCGTCTTATTAATTTCAAGAAACAGTGTGAGGCTGGTGGGAAAGTCTGGTGGGAGAACATCTGTAAATGTACTTCTAAACCGTAAAAACAATTCATTAATGAAATAAAAATGGTAGAGGAGTAAATTGTGTAGGACATGCCATTACTGGAAAACAATCAACTTCATGGCGATGGCAGTAATGTTGTTGATTACATTCTTATAACGACATGACTTGTTTATTAACTCTTAACTTATTAGACACTTCTTCAGAGGTAGAATCAAATTCAAGCACACAGTTGAGCAGGTAAGGGTTAAGAGCTCAGTAGTAATTTACATAGGGCAATAAAAACCTATTTTGACACCAGAATCTAACAAACTGTATCTTAAATGCTGATGCTGGTTGATTCCTGGCCCTCTCATAATAGATGGACTTTGTCATGATCTAGAGTGTTAACTGACTAATTAATAATGGCTATAATAAAAGGTTAATAAGAAGTTTATTTCATACATCTTAAGTTTGTTATTATTGAATATAATGGTGTGAAGTTAGCCTTTAGTAAAATGTTTGGACTGTTGAGCTGTTGAGACGTCTAAAGCTTTTAGAATCCTAAAGTATTTTTAGGATATAATTTAGATGCATTATTTAGGTAACCCAGTAAACTTGACTGCCATTGGAAAAGTAGCATTACGCACAGTTTATACCACAAAAAAACAAAACAAATGATTTATTCAAAACAGTTTATTCAATATTGTACGAAATGTTTATAGATTAAATAATTTTCAAATCTTAAAAAATAAAAATTAGCATATCAAATTTTCAAAAAGAGAAAAATCAAGTTCTTTGTTTCACAGTGCCATGTTGATAAAATGATCTGAAAATGACACTGACAAAAAAATAGCAAGAGTCAGAAAAAGTGGAGTACAAAAAACTATTTAATACAGGTTAGTCTTCTTCATTATCCTTAAAAACTCCTGTTCATTGATTTCTCCATCTCCGTCCCTGTCCGCTTCATCTATCATTTCCTGCAAGGGAGATCACTGGGTTTATGAGGTGGAACAAAATCATACACAAATCAGAAAAACATTTCCCTGAATCAGCTTTTAGTTCCTCCTGATGAATATCTGTGTGTGAACAGAATACACCAATCAGACCTCATCTAGACAGCACTGAGTCAGCATGCAGTAGTACAGAAAATGAGTTCACCATGAACACAGGAACATGAATACCTGGTCTTGTTTGTCTGCACAGGTGTACAAAACAGCTTATACATTCAATACTATTTGAAAAGGTTGTCATATGCCCATATTCACCTGTAATTCTTCATCTGTCAAGTTTTCACCAAGCTCCTTTGCGACTCGTTTGAGATTTTTGAAGGAGATTTTGCCTGTTCCATCGTCATCGAACAGTCTAAAGGCTTTCATGATTTCTTCTTTTGAATCTTTTTCATTCTGTGTTGAAAAATCATAAAGTTGATCATAAAAATTTTCTGAAAACGGTCTTGGTCTCTAATCTAATGTCTGTAATCTAAAGTTCCTAATGCCTGTTTTTATAAAGAATTGTACATAGTGTCTCGTGTATTCCCGACAGACCATTTCAGCCTAGTGGTTAGAGTTATTGCTACCACTCCAATGTTTATGTTCCAACTTTGTACAGTATCTTTTTCTAGACTAGCAGCAACACTTTGATATCAACTACAACCAGGAGTGTGTTATAGTCTACTGTATCAAAAAGAAGAACTAAAGTCCAGTATCAGCAAAACTGAAAGATTGACAGAATCAGTATTCAGTTATATTTTTTCTTTCTTTTTTTTTTTTTTTTACCATTTTTTGTGTCATCATGGACAGAAAGTCATTGAAGTCAATAGTGCCAGAGCCTTCTTTATCAATGTCAGCAATCATCTTCTTAATTTCCTCTTTCTTTGGCTCAAAACCAAGAGCACGCATAGCAACCTGAATGAAGTGAGGAAATACAAATCACTAATTACAATCAGTTAAAATGAAATAGAGAAAAAACTAGAGATAATTACTGAATAATACACCTAGTCATTGTGTAAAATATATACAGGATGTTTGGTCACATTTTATAACTGTCTGTTCAAGAAATTCTACAGCATGCATCATTCATGATTGGCTTAATAAATAAATAAATAAATAAATAAATAAATAAATAAACAAAAACAAACAAACATTTTTAATCTTAGATCCTCTAACTTGTATATAAAAGGCATTATTTAGGTGGTGGATCTCGGTTATGACATTGACATGTGTCATCATGTGGCTATGACATTGACATGTGTCATCTTGGTCTAAGTGTATTAGGCAACTTACTGTTACTTTATTGAGTTATACACATTGTTAATAAAATATTTGAACAGTGATTGTAGCTACAAGGTAGGTGAAGCTAATAACTTGATAACTGCATAATTACCACTCATCAGTTAAAATTAATATACCAACAATTTCAATATTTTAATATTTCAATATTAATAAGTGATCATTTATTCATCATTATTAACTGCTTTATCCTGTTCAGGGTCATAATGCATCCATTCCATGTAGACAGGCTGCATAAACACATTTCCTCACACCTAGGGGAACTTTAATGAAGCCAATCCACTTAGTATCCTGGAGGAAACAGGGACCCTCGATCTGTGAGGTGGCAAAACTATTCACTAAATTGCCATACATCTTTTGACAGGATGTCAATGTTTGTGGCTATAAAAGGATTTACAGTTGCATTTATGGCATTTGGCAGATCGACTTGCATTTATCTTATTTATACAACTGAGCAATTAAGGATTTTTCTCAAAAGCCCCTGAGTGGCAACTTGTTGGAAATGGGATTTGAATTTATATCCCTTCCTTCAGTAGTCTATTGCCTTTACCACTGAGGTACCATTTACCTTTAAAGACAGTGCCTTTTCTACCCTTGATACCATTTGAAAATCTAAACAACTTAACCAAGAACTCTAGAAATGTGGACCATGAGAAGTCCGGCTCCTCCATAAGAGCAATTTTTGAATTTCAGGAAGGATTTCAGAAAAAACTCCAAAATAATAAATGAACTCTAGTCTGAAAGTTTCAACTGAACCCTAAGACAACAGCAAAGGTACTGGTGAGTAAGATGGTGGCATCAGCTACAACCACTTTTGACAACATCGACATGGCCTCTGCAAAAGGAAGAAGTCCCTACACCAGCATTAAAAAGTCAAACTGATGTTTAATTTAAGTTGCTCCGTTTTGAATTTATTCTCTTCTGGCAGGGTAGGATTCTGACTTCTGTGTGCTAGTTGCTTGACTCAGTTGGATGAAGAGTTGTGTGAATACATGCTGTAATATCTTCAGGCAGAGTTTTTAAACAGATGGTATTCATAGTCCATGACCTAGTGAAGCATTGAAGTATTGATGGAAACTTAAAAAGCCATCAAAAATCCCTGAACTAAATCCTATTATCAAATTGCGGACTGAAATGAAAAAGCACATTATAGTAAGGAGGCTCTCAGGCCTGACTGAGTTACCCCAGTTCTGTCAGGAGGAATGTATTGTGATTAGCTTGTAGCAGACTGCCTCAAAAATCTGACTCAAGTTAAGAATACAAAAAGGCATTCCCACCAAATGCTAACAAACTGTGTTTGCTCTTCTTCCAATGGAAAGTCTGATATAGTAAATAAAATCTGATAGAATTATGTCTTTACATTTATTATTTTGAAATTACCTCTGATGGGAACAAAGAACTCAAATTAACCTTAAGGGAAATGTATGGTAACAGGAAAAAGTAAGTTTGAATGCCTTTAGTCTAGTTGTATGTAAAGCTTTGGCTCTATGATGCCTTCAGTGTGTATTGTCTTACTTTAAGCTCTTTAACATCAATAGTACCAGAACCGTCGGCGTCGAACAGATCGAAGGCCTCTCGGATCTCCTGCTTCTGTTCCTCGGTCAGCTCCTGTTTAGGAGCAGCTTTCTTCCGGTGAGTTGCGGTTCCACTGGGTTTTCTGAAACTAGATGCCTAAAAACAAGAAAAGATTAAAAACATCCTCAACAAAACTGTCATGGTTGTACAACATTAAATATTGACAGTATTAAGTATGTTTAAACATTTGTATTAAGAGCTTATTATTCAAAAGAAGCGTATGTGCATCAACACTGAATAAGAAGTTAAAAGACAAACAAGCTAAATTCATATAAACATATAAACAAGCTATGACTATATTTACATTTTCCTGATTCATGAAATCAACTTATTAGGAGCCTTGATTTGAATTGAACATACAGTATTTGCACTGGTCTGTGCTGATTTTGTGTATAGTCTTATTTTTTGTTTGCACTGTCTTTCTGTTTTAATGTCTTTTGTCCTGCACTGCCTTTTTTGTCTTCTTGACTTTTGTCCTGCACTGTCTTTCTGTCTTCTGTCCTGTGCAGTCCTTCTATCTTTTTGTCTTTTGTCCTGCACGGTCTTCCCGTCGTCTTGTCTTTTGTCCTGCACTGTCTTTCTGTCTTCTGTCCTGCACTGTCTTGTCCTGCAATGTTTGCACCAGGTTGCACAGATGCACTTTATGACTAACTTACTAAGTCATTTGCTCTGTCTTTGTTTTATGTAGCACCTGATCCTGGAGAAACGTTGTCTCATTTCATTGTGTACTGCAACAGCTATGATGTGTAATTTCACTGCTAGCTAGCTGACTGACTGGTTTAGCTAACCGTAGACTTTCACTATTTAAATTGAAACTATTTAAATGTTTTCACTAGTTAAATACCCATCTAGTTTTAGCTAGCTGGTTTGAGAAGGAGGAAACGATGCTCTTCCCGTTACTACAACAGCCAGCCGTTAGCTTCATGCTAACTACCTAACAACAGTTCTCTATGTTTTCGGGAATGCGTATAAAATACTTTTTTATAACAAGTTAAACAAATCTTACCATCTCAGTCTCGACGTATGTAATTTTTTAAAATCAATTTCGTAGAAACCAAAGCAAACCGAAAGTATTAAACAGTTACACAAGGTTAGGTAACGTTGTTTAGATAAGTAAGGGTGTCAAACAACTTTTAAAGGGCGTGGCCATCTGCGGATTGGCAACTGAAATGTCGAATAGAAATTCACGCTCGCGTTACTAACAGGTCATCTGACCAATAGTAAACATGTAGGTGGGACCTTTAGCGGGCGGTTAGCTATTGAGTGTTCGTTTAGACTCAGTTTCCTAGCAACGGGGGTGGCGTTTGTCGCTTAGGAGTAACGCGCATGCGTAAACCTTGAACGGAACAGCAGTGTGGGATTTAGATGTGTCTGCGGAGAAGGTTTGTGTTTTTAGCTTGATCGAAGATTAATTAGTCCTGTTTAAAGTTTTGCACCATAATTACGAGATATTTAATCAAGCACGTGGGCCATGTGGTAGCCTAGTGGTTATGGTGTTGGGCCACCAATCAGAATGTTGTGAGTTCAATCCCAGGTCCACCAAGCTGCCTCTGTTGGGCTCCTAAGCAAGACCCTTAATGCTCAGCTGTATAAACATGAGATAATGTGGGTCTGTCTGGATATAAGGGCATCTGCTAAATGTTGGAAATGTAGGTAGTGAGATAGTGACACTTTTGCTTGGACATGAGTTCTTTCTCCCAGTTGTAAACAATGTATAGGATGTATCTTTATATTACTTAAAGATAGTGCCTGTTGGTGACCAAAAATGACACCTGATGTTCCAAGGCTTAACTTAGTAAAATTATATGTTCTATATCTTTGGCTGTAATCAGGTGTTAAAGTGGAGTTTTGTGTTTGTATTTTATTGTCTATACCATTCAATACTTTACAATGTGCTCTCAACAATAATAATTATGAAAAATTGTGATTGAAACAAGTTTTCAGTATCTGTTTGTGTACCAAAAATGTATATAACTTTCTGCTGTTGTTACAGATAGTAGAATCAGATCTCTTCACTCCACCGATGTCACTGCTGGGAAGTACAATGATAAACCAGGGCCGCCATATTGGGCTCCAACAACTGGAGGCCATGACAGCTGCATCTCATACATTTTTGGGCCCCAGTAAACTCTACAAAATGATCCAAGATGAGGCAAGGGGTGAAGCAGTGCTGGTCTGCTCCTGTTATCATCTGCTGGAACATCTGGAGCTCAGTGGCTCTGTGGCTCAGCTTCTACGTGAGACCATTCGTGCTCACTGGGGGACAATGCGTACAGGCACAGCCTCGCTGCTGTTCCTGGTTGGCGCCTGGAGCAGGGTGGCACTGGAATGTCTTCACCAAGGCATTTCCATTCGGCACATAGTGTCTGGAATGTCAAAGGGGCTGAAAGTGTGTCTAGAAGCCTGTAAGCTGAGTGCTGTCAGTTTGGAGTCAGTTGTTTGTAAAGCTGGTCTACAGAAACAGCAACAGAGAGGTGGCGACTGTATGAATACTGAGGATGGCTTACTTTGGAAGCCTTCACTGAGTATAGGTGTGAGGAAATTAGCTCAGGATGACGATACAACCATAAATAGTGTGCCTACACTTTGTTTCCTCAAAAACCAATATCCTGTAAAACATCATTTAAAACTCAAGCATAGCAGACACTTTAATTCTACCCCTATCACTGAGGAGGAGAGGACACCCAAAAGATCTGACATAGCACATCTGGCTGAAGCCGTCTGTCATGGATGCGAGACGACCATGAGGTTAGTGATTGAAGCTAGCAGGATTCAGTGTAAATACAGCTGTGAAGATCAGAAACATAAAGCACTAGACATTGATAAACTGGTCACATGCTTGTTGCCAGGATTAACTGAGGAGAATGCGAGTGTACTCCATGGATATGTGGTGTTGTTGTCTGCAGAACAGGCATTGCTAGTCAAGCATTTAGAAAAACGGACTTTAAAGGTCAGCCTGTTGCACGGGGACCTGACTAACAAACACAGACATGTAGGTTTCAACAGGCCAAGAAATGTTACATATGTTAGTAATTGCTCTGGTTTAACAGGAATCAGCCAGGAGGAAGAATGGATGGATGAGGTACTGAAAATACTTCTAAACCTCAAGGTAGATATTGTTCTTGTGAGTGGAGGCATCACTGGGCAGCTGAAGGATCACTGCCTCCATTATCACATCCTCATTCTTGAGCATGTACGAGTGTCTGTTTTGAATGATTTTGCTACAGGTACAGGTGCACTTCCTATCTCGTACATCACGCAGCTCAGTGAGCGATGTGTCGGTTCTGGAGTCCACGTGAACACGCTCAGAGAGTATCACACTGAAGGAACAGAATGGACTGTGGTGAGTGTTGTTACTGATGGCACAGCTCTGGTCACTGCGCTCATTACGAGCTCCATTCACGCTAAACTCCAGAGCATGGAGGATCAGTTTTGGAGCTGTGCTTATCGTGTGCACCATGCACTTAAAGACGGAAAACTGCTGCCTGGAGCTGGAACCACAGAACTGATCTGTATCCATCAGCTCCATAATCATGGGAATGTATCGCAACAAGAAGAGACAGGAGATGAGCTTGATGCAGCAGCACCATTTGAGAAGGTAATTCTGCAGCTCATGGCAGAAAGCTGGATGAATTATGTGTCCACACTGATGGTGAACAGTGGAAATTTTAAGTCCAAAACACAGGCATGGACATGTATAGCTCAGCAAATAAAGCAGTGGGAGTACAGAGGACCTCAGAATAATGAGATGACAGAAAATGTTCTGAAAATAAAGAACTTCTTAGAAATTATGCACAGAGTTGGAGAAAGTGAGGAAGAAGAGCAGGACAAGGGGATAGCGGAGAAAGAAATAGTAACAATTGGTGTGTATGATAATATGACAGTAAAATTTGAAGTTTGGAGGAGAGCTCTGGATCTGGTGTTTTTAATTCTTCAGACAGACACTGAAATCGTCACGGGAATAAATAACAGAGACGGACAATTCAGAGATTTTGTCATTCTGTAGTGTCCTTTCTTCTTTTAAACTTTTTTACATCTCACTTTGCTTAATTAACAGCACCAATCCTGTCAGATAAAGACATCACCAGTGGCTTTTCACATCAGACGGTCCACTTCACTCATCTGCTGTGTTTCAGTTCATGGCTGTTGATTTTGCTGCTTCTCATTTTGTTCCAAAGTCAATGTGTTTCTTCTATCAGGCAGATTTTAGCTCGCTGTACTCTGCAACTGTTAAGATTTTCTGCAGCTAATTTATATGGAACATTTGTATGGCAATATACAATACCTGTATGGCACTGCTATTTGTGGAGCACATTTTTTGTTGTAAGACATTTCTTTAAATTGATTTATTTCAATAAATGTCCTTATTATATAATAATGCCATTACCATATACCATTAAAGCATGGAAAAGCTATCCATTACACAACTTTAACTATTATCACACGTCACAAGATGGTACTAAAAAAAAAAAAAAAACACCAACACCATAGAACCGTAACACAAATCACCTCATGTAAGTGACCCTATTTGTTCACTGGCTGATTACAAGCTAAATATTTACACACACACACACACACACACACACACACACACACACACACACACACACACACACACACACACACACACACACACACACACACACAAAAGACTGTCATAGACTGTTTATAGTGTGCATTTATTTCAATCAGAAAAAAAAGAAAGAAACAAATGAGGCCAGGTATTTCCACGGTGTTTTAGTGTTTCTTTTCTTCATATTGTGGTTGTTAGCAGTGTTTATAAGAGTGGAGTGTTTTATCACTTATCACCACAGAGAGGGGCAGTTTTCTCATTCTGCACAAAGCCTTTAGACTTTATTACACTGCACGTGTCACACACAGTAATAATGTGTACATCACATGTGCACAAAACCTTTAGACTTTATTACGCTGCACGTGTCACACACAGCAATAATGTGTACATCACATGTGCACAAAACCTTTAGACTTTATTACGCTGCACGTGTCACACAGCAATAATGTGTACATCACATGTGCACAAAGCCTTTAGACTTTATTACACTGCATGTGTCACACACAGTGGTAATGTGTACATCACACCATCACATGTGATTAGTGACCAATTGATAAACTGACTGTACTCGATTTCAGTCACTATCTCACCATTATGTAAACTTGTTAAAGAAAATGAAGTGTCAGTAGTCACTGATGGGCTTAAAAAGCACATTCTTTATCAAAGTTCACACTTAACAGAAGCTACATTTCACAGTTGCTGTCAATATTTTATCACCATCTTCTTTTCAAGAGTCTGTGCAATCAAACTGTCTTTTCTTCCAGATAGATAGATAAATGTTTTATTATGTTGGCTTTGTAGAAGCCAACATTCTGTTTTCTTATTTAAGCTTAATCAAAAAATTTATCAAGAGTAACACCTCCTAGGGCTTTCGAGCCACATGCACCACATTCAGATATGTTGTAGACTCTGGTCTGAAGGTTGTTGCTAATACTTTTCTAAGCGATCCGAGTACCGGTACTTCTGGTACCAGGTCTCAAATTGGCTTTTTTCCCCAAAGACTCCCATAATAAATTTTTGAGGTTTATAACTTGGCAAGCTTTCAAACTATGTTTTTATACTCCATGTCAATGTTAAAATTGCTTTCTGCTAATGTAACACATGTGCAACGAACACTCTCCTCACCCATATTGACAAGACCCGCCCCTTACTACTGATTGGCTACACATTTGTTTTGATTTTTGTTTTGTTTGGTGGCCCAATGCAGTTTTCTAAAGCATTTCTCAAATATCGGAGACCCTAACTTTAATAAATGGAAATTAAACAAATACTTTGTATTTAGTTAAAATGTGGTCAGTGATCCTGGTGAAACAGTTTTGCTTTGTTTTTTTGTCGGTGTGGTTGCTGGGGGGTTGGAAATGTCACTCTTGCCTGTCTTCAAAACATGAGAGCCCTGTTTTTTTCTTCATCAGCTCAAGTCTGACCTGTGTTACACTGATATAATTACAGGGACCCGTGTTACCCTGTGCTGCAGGACTTGACGTCCCAATAGGGTGGAATTTTGAATCATGCCATGCCCTACACTGTCGAGCTACATGCCCAATCCATTCACATCTCTGGCAGAATGCCTGACCATCATACTAATTATGTTGGCTTTGTAGAAGCCAACATTCTGTTTTCCTATTTAAGCTTAGACAAAAATTTATCAAGATTAACTCCTCCCAGGGCTTTCGAGCCACATGAACCAAATTCGGATATGTTGTAGACTCCGGTCTGAAGTTTGTTGTTACTTTTCTAAGCGATCCGAGTACCGGTACTCCAGGTACCGGGTCTCAAAGTGGCCTTTTCCCCATAGACTCCCATATTAAACTTTGGAGGTTTATAACTCGGCAAGCTTTTGAACTATCTACACCAAACTCGGCCAGCTCCTTTAGGGTGATACTCTGAACAAAATTTTAAATTGGTGTATGACTGTCCTTTCGGTTATCCCTCAGCACCGCCCCCAACATATGCAAAATCAAAAAACTTTTTACAACATGGACATGTGGCATATCAGATGACGTCACATGCTCGTCTCCACTTGCCTCCAAATGTTTTGGCACAATAGCGCTCTACTAGATTTCACAAGTTTTATGTCCACTTGCCTCCAAAAAGCACAGGCCTTTGCGAATACTTGCCTCGTCAAAGCCAACATCAAAGTTTGTTGCGCCGAACTTTATAAATCTAGTTATTATTATTATTATTATTATTATTATTATTATTATTATTATTATTACAACTGACCCGCTTATTTTTTTTATTATTATTGTTCTTATTATTATTTGTTTATTTATTTCCCTGGAAGATTTTTGAAAACATTTTCTTTAAATCTTTTCAATCTTCTCATGCTTGTGGAGTCAAATGAGGTGCCAAGTTTAACTTTCATATGGTGTACTGGAATAAAATATAACGTTTGCACATTAAAAAAAGAAGGTAATGTTTTAAAAATGTATAAAATGTAAATCCTACCAAGCTGACAAATAACGACGCGATTGCAGTAAAAGTCCTGCCGCGTGCTTTAGCGTAAGTAATAATGCTTTTCAAAATAAAAGCTTGAAATAATACAGTCTTTTTAACGCGCTCACACACACACACACACACACACACACACACACACACACACACACACACACACACACACACACACACACACACACACACACACACACACACACACACACACACACCAATGTATGGTTTTAAAATAACCAACGTTATGTCATTTGAAATAATATGCAATAATTTTAAATATTAATATGAATCCATTAGACTTTATGAATGTACATAATATAGTAATCACATACGTGGGAGATTAGTTGCTAAAGGATTATTAATAAATATATATATATATACATTTGAGCACCATTAATAGACATTACACTGTCGTTTCTTTAATCTGTTTCAAACGAGAATAAAGGTGGCTTAAACTTAACACTTAAACCACAACTGTTTTTTTGTTGCTTAGCTAGGTTATAATAACTAAGTTGGCAAGACGTTAAGATTAGTTATCTAAAATTATCTGCTACCTCTGCATGCTTCATGTACACAGTGATGTTTCATAATGAGTGTGTAAGTACGTTTTATCTAAGCAGAATGCCATTATGTTTTCAAGTCTAATACATAAGGGTATTCTCGCTCCCATTATAGGTACCAGTGGAAATTAATGAATGTAATAACTACTATAGAACAACACAATGACCTTGTTGTTGTACTTTATTTACTTCATTCATGTTTCCCTTTTGCTCTCTGCGAACTCTTTGATCAATTTATTGAAATAATCCCTTTCCTCTCTCTGTTTCTGGGTTTATCCTGAGCCAGTAGGTGGATTGGCTGCACTGAATTGTACCTATGTGTGAACGTAAGTGTGTACGGTGCCTTGTGATTGACTAGCATCTCATTCAAGGTGTATTCTCACCTATATTTGATATAATTCCCATGTCATCTCAAAGAGTTTTTCCTTTCCTTGACAAATGTCCATTATTAAAAGAGCTATATAGAAATAGATTGAATTCAAATGAATAGTCACCGGATAAAGCATCGCATGAGTCACTATAGACCATATTTTTATAGATTATATTTTTATAGACTATATATAGACTTTTTATAGACTATAATTTATTTCTTTTGGCTTGGTCTTGGACTGGCTTTATTGACAATTTGTATGTTTGGGAAATATACTGACCACTTAAGAATGGTGTTCTCCATAATTTTCGCTTTTTTTCATTTTTTTTTTTTCATTTTAACAATGAAAACCTGGAGTGTGAAATCTGCATGTTCATTCGTATACAAATAAACATTATGAAATGTGTTTTAGGTGGCCTGCCATTTTGCTGGTTGACGTCATCACCCAGTGACCGCCTTCTCCTGCTGGAACACAAACAGAAGCAGAAGCAGGTAGGAAGCTGTGTTTGTGTATTGTGGCACGATCATGGCCGCTGATTTACAGTTAAACTAATGTAAAGGGAACTTTACATCGCCGTTAGGATGTGGATCACTCCGGAGGAGGTGCTGCTCGCTAACGCACTGTGGGTGAGTGAGAGGGCCAATCCCTTCTTCATTCTGCAGCGGAGGAAGGGACACGGCAAAGGAGGAGGCATCACCGGTAAACACTTGGCCTGTTCGCTTCAACACAACACTTTATCTCTTATATCTTCTGCATCATGTTAACTTTAGATTACCTTCCAAACCTTAGCAACCTCTTCTGCTTGTTCTATCTACCTACACATGCAGCTGTCTAAAAATATATTCAGCTCTTCTAAGTCAGAATATAACAAAATAACATAAAACCACGACGAGAAATTAAAGTATTAACGATTAATCGTTACACACCACGATACTGACTTATTACCGTTAACCATTAGCTAATTAGCTAACAGTGAGCTGGCTAGCTAGCTGGCTAGTTTTTTTTTTTTGTTTTTTGTTAGCTGATGCTGACGTGGTGCATTTATTCAACATTATACTTATACATATTTAACTTTGAAATAGTTTTGCTGTCCTGAACAAATTACGTTTTTTTTTAACTGTTTAGCTTTAATAATGTACTGTATGTTCAGACAGACAAAAGCTAAAACATCTGTTAACTCAATCTAGCTAACGTTTAGGTGAATAAACTCCCACAGTATGGTTGAAAAACTCATGTTCAATAAAATAAAGGCGTTTTATTTACTATTTATCAGAGTGAAAACATGACATTTGAGATGTGCACATGTAAAAAAGTTCACTGACACATGGCTTTTGTAAATGAATTATTTTGTCAAATTGTTATTTAATGACGTTCTGAAAAAGAACAACAAAAAAATCCACAAAAAATGCTCACATCTCACTTATCTTTAATCCTAATCCCTGATTGATGTAAATGTTTAACAATTTATTGAACGTCTTGTGAAATTATGGGACTGTTTCTCCTTTGAAAGGCTGAAAAATGACAGCTCGTGACCTCATTTTCAGTAAGCAGCCGTGAAACATGGCGTCAGTATCCACAAGATTTACCTTTCACCATGATTCATTAAATTATCTAAGATGATGTCTGCACATGATGCACAAAACATTGTGAGCCAGAGTAAAAATTAGTTCCTGCTACATACTTTGCTGGGCAGTTACCTTTTAATGCAGTGCAAGATTTAATGAGTAGTTCGGGGCTATAAAGAAACATTTAAAGGTTTCCTCCAGCTTTGTTCTGAACTTTATCTATTTATTAAATATAAAGTCACATAGTCACTTTGCAACTCATGGCAGAGACAGAAGAAAACTAAGCTATTGGATAAAAACCCTTCTCTAGTCTTTTCTCTGTTTTGCCTTCGGGTAAATAATTAACGTAAATGTGTGTGATTAAGTTGCAACAGATGATCTGCTACAGTGTTATTGATTCGTGTTTTAAAAAACAGAAGTCACACACTCACTCACACACTCACTCACACACTCACTCACACACTCACTCACACACTCACATACACACACACACACACACACACACACACAAAACCCAAACAACCTTTTTTGTTGTTGTTGTTGTTGTTGTTGTTGCTCTTGGATGTACTTTGCTGGCTCTGCATTCAGACTGTCATGCCTGAGTTAGAGATGTGAATGAAACTGATGTTAAGAAGAAAACTGAAAATTAACACTTGGATGCAAGATCACAATTATTGCCTAATTTTAGCTTGTAGAATCTCACAAACTGCCTCATAATATTAAATAATTTGTTCTCTAAAGGCTGACACAACAAGAAAAGCTTTTGTAACCATAAGAATGCCATGTCATTAAATTAAATGACATCAGAATCAGAGGTTATTAGGCACACATTAAAAAACTGCATGATCTGTTCATTAATGGTAAAAACAACAAGGTGACCTATTTAAGTATTGATCTTTGTACAGAACATTTGGCTGAAGATGTTGGTCTGCTGAAACAGTTTGCTTTTCTGCTTTTTAATTTCATCTGGAAATTAGAGTTCTGATGTGCATTCACAGAAGGTAGAAAGAGTGAGGGAGGAAAATAGTTGTAATCTATAAGGTTCCTGTGATTATACATAACTAATCTATTTATGCAGACATCTGTGTAAGTCGAGTAAAATAAGTAGTAATAAAAACCATGTGTGGGTGTTTGTGTATGTTTGTGTGGATGTGTGTGTGTGTGTGGATTGGCTGTGGATGTATGGCTGTGTGTTGCTGTGTGTGTAGGGGGGCTGTGGATGGGTGTGTGTGTGTGTCACATAGTGTGGGGCTGTGTGTGTGTGTGTGTGTGTGTGTGTGTGTGGGGCTGTGGATGTGTGTGTGTGTCTGTGTGTGTGGATGATGATAACTCTGTCGCTGAAGAATGAAAAATGGCCTTTCACTCACTCCTTCTCTACATCTTCTGTCCCTCACTCAGGTCTTTTGGTAGGTACTCTGGATGTTGTGTTAGACTCCAGTGCTCGTGTGGCTCCGTATCGAATCCTTCATCAAACAGGGGACTCGCAACTCTTCTGGAGCATTGCCTGTGGTCAGTAATCAGTTTCCTACCATCAGGAACAGTCACTGACATTTGTGCTTTTCAATTCAAGTAAAGTTTATTTGTATAGCGCTTTTTACAATTGACAATGTCTCAAAGCAGCTTTACAGGACATAAACATAGAACAAAATGTTATTATAAAGAATAAATATTTTGCTTTTGAACTACTTGACAAGATGCTGGGATTGTTACAGTTCAACGAAAAAAATTGTAAAATGAATCATTTGGTAAAATCTAACAGTATGGAAGGAGGGGATGAAGTATGAAATATTGACCTTGCTTTTTTTCCCCCCTTTTGTGTTCATAATGACATGTTTGTTCAGGAGACTTTACATTCTGAGTGATTTGCAAGGTTGCTTTGGCCTTTATCTTTTAGAGCTCTGTCAATTTGGATGTCATGACAAACTCTCATCTGTGTCTGGATATTCGATTTGACACTAATTTGCCTCGTGTTTTTAGGGACTGTGCTGCACTTATGCTGTAACATTGCTGTTATCACAATACAGTTTGAGCTCTTATATGAGCTGCTGTTGCATTTAAAAAAAAAAAAAAACAGAGTTAGACATCTAGTTTTGCTGTCTTTTCATTTGAATGCTTAAGAGAAGGACGATAAACCCACTATAATTACTGCTACTTATAGGCTTATTTTTTATTAGTTCTGGTCTTTTGTTGTGAGTGAATATTACTGATGAATTGTGCATAGATAATCCAGTGTCAAAAACTAACAGAGTCAAAAAAGATAAGCTGACATGTGACCAAAATTGACTGATTTCAGTTACCAGTTTGCATTGCTAATAATTATTAAAATGTCTATATGTCTTTAGGCTCATCACGCAAGGAGATAACAGAACACTGGGAATGGCTAGAGGCTAATTTACTGCAGACTCTCTCCATTTTTGACAACGATGAAGACATCACTACTTTTGTCAAAGGCAAGATACAGGTGAGCTTACGTCTAACGTTTACATTGCACCCAGACCAGCCTTAGGCTTGTACAGTATATATTGGGAGACTCCAGTAAGCAATCTACAGTTTGTCTGTTTGTGTGCAGGGCATTATTGCTGAGGAGAATAAGAGCCGTCAAACACAAGAAGACGAGGATTGTGGGAAGTTTCGGGAGGCAGAGATGAAGATGCGGAAGCTGTTTGGGATGCCTGAGGAAGAGAAACTGGTGAACTATTACTCATGCAGCTACTGGAAGGGTAGAGTGCCACGTCAGGGCTGGCTCTACCTCTCTGTCAATCACCTGTGCTTCTACTCCTTCCTACTTGGAAAAGAGGGTGAGATAGTAAGAGAGAGGAGGAATGAAAGAGGAAAGGGATTACAGAAGAAGAGAGAGCATTTAAACCATTTAGGATGGCATGAATGAGAGTAGCGGAGGAGTGTATGAGCAATGTTCATGACTTTTCATTTAATCTAATTTACTTTAAACATTTTCCCATAACCCAAAGTGATGAATATCTTTAATGTAAATCGTTTTAATGTGTTTTTTTATTCCATTCTGCCTCTTTAGTGACCTTGATAGTGCAGTGGACAGATGTGACTCAGTTAGATAAGAACGCTACGCTGTTATTTCCTGAGAGTGTGCGTGTGAGCACACGGGACACGGAGCACTACTTTTCCATGTTCCTCAACATCAACGATACATTTAAACTGATGGAGCAGCTGGCTAACATCGCCATGAGGCAGCTGCTGGATAACGAGGGCTTCTCTGCAGACCACTCGCTCCCCAAACCCTGCAAGACCCTGAAAAATGTTTCTGCACTCAAAAGGTGAGAGTTTTCTAAAAATGACCAAATTGGATTTCATTCAGCATTACTCTCACATCCCTGAACACTGTTCTGTCTTGTTGATTTCTACTGTTAAACTGAGTGTTCATGCTCATCCTGGCAGAAAGTGTGAACTTAAATGTCATTTTGTTTTAGGGACCTGGACGCACGGGCGAAAAACGAGAGATACCGAGCTCTGTTCCGCCTGACAAAGGAAGAACGGCTAGACGGCCATACAGACTGCACTCTGTGGACACCCTTCGCTAAGATGCATGTAGTTGGACAGATGTTTGTCTCCAACAATTACATCTGTTTTGCCAGCAGAGAGGAGGACCTGTGTCAACTTATCATACCGCTTAGAGAGGTAAGCATTCACAATCACTGTTACAGAGTCTAGTCACTACGTTTCAACATCTAATATCTAAATTAGTGAAGTGAAAAGCAATGATTTGAAAAAAATCTTATTTGAGATTGAGACATTTTTACTTCATTTTTATTTTGCTTTATTTTATGTTTACAACCGGTCATTGTGTTGTTTAAGTCAGTGACAATATGCAGACTATTAAAGCAAAAATATTTTTATGAGTAAATAATTAACCGTATTTTTAAGTTATTTTATTTAGAATATTCCAACCAGTTTAAATAATGTACTCTAATAGAAAATGTATGCTTCATAATTAAACAGTTAGATTTTCATACATACATTAATACTTGTGGGGATTTTTTTCTATTCACTCTCACACTATATCTGAGACAAAAGCATTAACAGCAAACTCTTTTTTTCCTTTATCTCTCACTTTTGATCTCTGGCTTTCTCTGTCTTTGTTTCTTTTTCTCTCGTTTCTACCCTCTGTCTCTGTCACTGTCTCTCTCTGGCTCTCTTTCTCTCGCTCTCACCCTCTCTCACGCTCTCTTACTTTTTCTCTCTCACCCTCTCTCTCGCTTTCGCTCTTAAATCTCTCTCTCTCTCTCACTGTTGTTCTCGCTCTCACTCTAGGTGTCTATAGTAGAGAAAGCTGACAGCAGCAGTGTTTTGCCTAGTCCTCTCTCCATCAGCACTAAAAACAAGATGACCTTCCTATTTGCAAACCTCAAAGATCGTGACTTCCTTGTTCAGCGGATCTCAGACTTCCTACAGAGAACGCCTGACAGAAGCATGACAGGACAATCTGTGAGTCAGTCAAGAAAAAAAGAAGTGGTGTTAGTTAGAGGCTTCTTAAATGCTATCACCAACTAAAGTCTGTCTTGAGGAGGATATTTCAGTCTCTGGTTAAAGAAAAAGTATCTTTTGATTTCCAGCCGTATGCTTAATTTACTCTTTCATACTTCTCACAGGAGAGTCCAAGTCCCAGCACCCCTCCTTCCCTCCCTTCAATGTCACTGATGCTGGGATCAGGTGAGATGACCCAGGATCGCTACTACAGCTCCAGCCTCCCTACAGCCAAGCAGGGTCTGCTTCATATCTACCAGAAGGGATGTCCTGAAGACCTGGGACCTAAAGCGGTTAGCTGTCTTTAGGTTACACACACATCAGTACCATCCAAATTCCAGTGTTTATCTGCTGGCTGATAATATTAACAGTTTTTTTTTATTCAAAATTATTTTTCATATTTATTTGGCAAACAGATTAATGGATACACCTAAAAACATTTGATTTCAGTCACTGGAAAATCAGCGCTCTATACAGATAAACATGGGTTGGTCCATTTGTGCAGTACAAATCAACAGATTGTGAGAAATAAAACTTCACATTTAAAGACCAGTGCTGCCTGTTAGGAACCCATAAAAGTCCTAATCTCTCCAACACAATCTGCTGTGTTTGTGCCGTCAGGATATCCAGTAGTCTTGCTTTATGACTTGAGATTTACAGATCCAGCATAAATGATCATAAATGCTTACTTTTTTCCTGGTCATATAGACTACTGCTGGGTTTTCAGTATAGAGCATAAGATCCTTAGAAATGCTGTGTTTGTTTATTAGGTGAATGCTGTAAGTGACATGCGGGAAACCATAAATCTGGCCATTACACAGATTACATGACATTAAAAATGCATGAGTTCTTGTAAGATCAGGGGCTTCTCTATTTTCAACTTTACTAAAGATTTACTGATGTTTAGGTGAGATTCTCAGAAAGATACCATATAGCTCAATGGTCATTTATGCACTATTACAGCTCATTTAAGAATAATATATAAAACCAGATCATCAACAGATCTTAATTAAGAAATAGCTGCTTATTTTTGTTTTTTACTTTGCATAACATATTAAGTTTACTAAGTCAAATGAGTGTGTGTATGTGTAAACTTTCTAAAAGGAAATCTTTATACTTTATGCAAACATAAAGTCATATATTTTTTTTCAGACAAAAGAGAAGATGAAGGAAGAATCCTGGAATATCCATTTCTTTGAGTTTGGACGAGGCGTGTGCATGTACCGCACGTCTAAGACTCGAAACCTGGTACTGAAAGGGATTCCTGAGAGTCTGAGAGGAGAACTGTGGTTACTGTTTTCGGGTAATTATATCTGCCTGACAGCAGAGGGCACTCTCTGTCCTTTTATTTTTTGAAAAGAATAATGATGAATGAATATATGTGAATTTGATCACTTGGGTTAACCCAGTCACACATTTGAATCATATGTAAATTCAAGCTGTGTTTTAAAGTCCACATAAACTTGGCCTGTATAAAGCCCTACTATTTTTTCATGCCACTAGCAGGATGATTAACATCGTATCATGGTAACGGCCACATGCATTTATGCCTTGATTCTGTGATTAAACCTGATCACACGTCCAGTTGTCATGAAAAACGAACGCATGTTATATGCAGCATATTTATCTATTTATTTACGACAAAACAACCAAAGATTGTTTGTGTATGCCATAATAGTACTGTAGAAAATCTGTAGAGTGTCTCCAAGAGTCTTTATTACATGAACTACTTGCATGTAATGTCATGTTAAGTTAAACTGCATAGTTCATGTTACATTTTATTTACTGCTCCTTCGACAGACTCTGAAGATAACTCTTGTAGGTCTGTGTTTGTCTAAATGAACTATATTTATGCTGGAACTTCCTCTCTCCCTGTAGGTGCTCAGAATGAGATGGTGACTAACCCAGGTTACTATGCGGAGCTGGTGGAGCAGGCCATGGGCAGGTGTAATTTAGCTACTGAGGAGATTGAGAGAGACTTGCATCGCTCAATGCCTGAGCACCATGCCTTTCAGAACGAGATGGGAATCGCTGCTCTTCGACGAGTACTCACTGCATATGCATACCGCAACCCAGGGATTGGGTACTGCCAGGTATACACACACACACACACACACAAACAATACATACTCAGTTTCATTTAAACCAGTGTTTGCACAATGTCCTTGAAATACGTCACCTTGAATATAGCTTTTTGATATCATTCATTATTTGAAGTCAGAAGGCAGCTTTGGCAAGAAAACCTTATTTACAAAGAGAAAAATTTATAAATGTGTACACAGCATGATTAACTAAAAACAAGACAAGTGACATGGCTAACCAACTGAACATGTGAAATATATTTAACGGGCAAAATAAAAAGAAGAGAAAAACAACTTGTCACCATGGTATCTGTACCATGAAAGAAGAATTAGTGAAACCTGTATTAGCTCACCAGTTTCTGCACATACTCCCTGCCATAGCCTTATCTATTTGTTGTACATATATTTACATATTTACCTGCACATGCTCATTTGCACAATTCTACTATTTGTACTTCTGATACATGCTAAACAGCATTTTGTTGCTATGTACCTGTACTATGCAACGGCAATAAAGCATCTATTGTATCCATGATGTATCTATCTATTTATCTACAGTAAGAGACTATCTATCTATCTATCTATCTATCTATCTATCTATCTATCTATCTATCTATCTATCTATCTATCTATCTATCTATCTATCTATCAGAGACACATTTATTAATTATATCAGATTAGTGTAGCTGTGTGTCTGTTTCTATTTTTTCATAGGCCATGAATATAGTAACGTCAGTGTTGCTGCTGTACTGTACTGAAGAGCAGGCTTTCTGGTTGCTGGTGGCTTTGTGTGAACGGATGCTGCCTGATTATTACAACACCAGAGTTGTAGGTCAGTCACAAACCTAAAAAAAAAAAGGTCAATTTTTTTCTGTGTATGTTATCTTTCTTTCTGTATTTAAGGAATATTTCTGTGTCGTCGTACACATATCTGTGGGTTTATACACCATCACGCCCATATGTGCTTGTTACAGATTATATTCCAGATTTATTCCCCCTTTGCTTTTATTATAATTTTGACCATTCTGGAAAGGCTTTCCACTAAATTTGTGATCGCCGCTGTGGGGACTTGCTCATTCAGCCACCGGATCATTACCGATGCTGTTTAAGGTGCAGGTCTGGAGTGCAGTTTGTCTTCCAGTTCATCTCACATGTTCAGGTTGGTTGAGGTCAGGGCTTTATGCAGGTCCCTCAAGTTCTTGCACTCCATGTCTTCAGGAGCTGGATTTGTGCAGAGGGCCATTCTCATGTTGGAACAGAGTTTTAAACTGGTGGTATTCTTAGTCTGCAACCTAGTGAACCAGCATCAATGTACTCATTGATAAAGGCTTTAAAGCACTTTCGTACATCACTTTGGATAAAGACGTCTGTCAAATGGCTCAAATGTAAATTTGGGTCTCTTAGGTCCAGGGAAGGGAAATCTTCCTTTTGCAGAATACAGACACATTCTAAACAACTCTGTGCATCAACCCAAGCCTCTGCCAACAGTTTGGGTTAAGAGCCCCATATAGTGGTGTGAAATTTTGGCCCTCTTCCTGATTTTTTTTTTTTATTATTTTGCATGTTTGTTTAGGGAGCACGCACTTAAACCTTCATTTAAAAACTGCATGTTTTGTTTACTTGTGTTATATTTGACTAATACTTAAATTTGTTTGATGATCTGAAACATTAAAGTGTGACAAACATGCAAAAAACAACAACAAAAAAAAAAAAAAAAATCAGGAAGGGTGCCAACACTTTTTCACACCACTGTATGGTGCGATGGTCATGTGTCCACAAACCTTTGGCTATATATGAATGTGTCTTTTCAGGAGCTCTGGTGGATCAAGGTGTGTTTGAGGAGCTGACACGTGAGTGCTTGCCACTGCTGTATGAGCACATGCAGGAGCTGGGTGTGATCTCCACTATCTCCTTGTCCTGGTTCCTCACACTCTTCCTGTCTGTCATGCCGTTTGACAGTGCTGTGTTGCTGGTGGATTGCTTCTTCTATGAGGGAATTAAAGTCATCTTTCAGGTGAGAGCATACAGATATCAGACTGTGATATGGCAGAAACAATAATCAGTACTACAGGCTTCCAAACACACAACTGTGGATCTATAATTTTATATCTGCTTTAAAAAGCAGGACGTCCACACAACTGTTTATAAAAATTAACAGAAGGTTTATTAACAGAAGTCTGTCAAGCCGCATACTTTCATACCTTATTAGCCAGCAGATCCTTGAGAATGAGTTAATATAAAGATAGCTAAAGATCATTTTCTTTCACTTGTGATATAATTTATTTATATATCCATGAGAAATATGCACAGTGCTGAATTATAAAATCATGTTTTTATATATATATATATATATATTTCAGAAAGTGAATTGCAGACAAATAAAGGAAACAAAATAGGTTATGGAAATGTTACCTTCACCTACTGTAAGGAAGCATGTTTGATCATTTTTGTGTTTCATGGTGTATGTGATAGGAGTGCATACTCTATACTTTCGTGTATATTAATGTTAATCTGTTGAAAATAACACTGATGTATACAAGATTTCAGTTGTTTGACAGCCACAGACTGATGCTATGTGTTTCTCTGCACTTTAGGTGTCATTAGCTGTGTTACACGCAAACATGGAGAAGTTGTTAAACTGCACAGACGAAGGAGAAGCCATGACCATACTCGGAAGGTCTGTTTGTTCAGAAAGCAGAATTCTGTTGTAATCATCGTAGCACTGAATGTCTAAACATAAAGATGGTGAATGCATGGAAGCCACTAAGTATAACACATGCAGGAACAGAAAACTATAAATCCTCTTTTTCCAGGTATCTGGATAACGTTGTGAACAAACAGACAGTGGCTCCACCCATCCCACACCTGCATGCCCTGTTAACCAGTGGAGACGAGCCACCACCTGAGATTGACGTATTTGATCTCATTAAGACGTCCTATGATGTGAGGAAAAGAAACTCATCCACAGGAAATGTTAATTTCCCAATAAATAATTTTACTCATCTGTCCTGTTTGCCATCTCTTTTCTTTTTTTTTTCTTTCTTTCTTTTTTTTTTGTAGAAGTTTGGAAGTCTGCGTGCTGATGTCATTGAGCAGATGAGGTTCAAACAGCGGTTAAAGGTTATTCAGTCTTTAGAGGATACAGCTAAGAGAAGTGTGGTGAGTGCCTTTGCTTTTTTAAAGGATTTAAACCCAGTTCATGTGTGTGTAGTAAGACTGCTCTTGTGTGTGCATGCAGGTGAGGGCCATCATGACCGACTCAGCCTTCACTATTGAAGAGCTGGAGGAACTGCATGTTCTGTTCAAGGTAAGAACATCCTTTTTGTTGGCTGAAGTGCAATGCAAAAAAAAAAAGAAAAGAAAAGTGTTATCTCCGTGATTTTTTTCAGGGCATAAATGTTAGTACCAGACCGGTTGGTTTGAATATTTTTGCACACAACAGTCTCTAAAACCGAATGTTATTACAACAGCGTTTGCATAAAACGTTGTACAAAACAAAAAACATTGAATGAGTGAAAGTTCTGGAGGAGGTGAAATGCCTATTTGATCAGAGAGGTCAGACGGAAATTGACAGATTGGCTTATTCTGCTAGGAAGGAAATAGTAACTCATATAAGCACACTTTATAACCGTGGTGAGCAGAAAAGCATCTCCAACTTCAAGTACTTTTAACCGTTGTAAGTCTTCCAGCTGGGGAAAAACTATATCTGTTTCCATTCCAGTCTGCCAAGAACAGGGATATCTGAATATCATGGGCAAAGACTCACCTAAACTGTACAGTTCAAGACAAAATCTCTTTTTCCAGTCTTCAGAAGTTTTAGTTTGGTTCTGAGTCTGAGCCCATTATAGCTTGGCTGACACTAACTTGGAGAACCTGATGTGGTCATCTGCCTCAGTGTTCACATTTTTGTGCATTTTTAGAGGCCTTTTTGCTCAAAGAGAGGTTATTTCAGTTACTACTGACTTCCTGTCAGCCCACCCCTCTCTCGTCATATTTCCTCTGATCTCTCATCAACCAGGTGTTTCAGCCCACAGGCACCTACTCACAGGAGGTTTTATATTTTTTTGCACCAGTCTATGTAAACTCTAAAGACTGCTGTGCGTGAAAATTCGAATCAACACTTTATGAAATACTCAAACCAGCCCATCTGACACCAACAACTCACTATTGTTAAAGTCCCAAAGCTCACACTATTCTGTAGTCTGTTTGATGTGAACACTTGTTGAAGCTTTTGTCCTGTATCTACATTTGAATGTTGGTGCGTGAAGAGTTGTAGCTAACCAGAGTATTGTTTTTTCTTTTGCATCTGTGTGCGTACTTGTACAGTTAGTGGATATTTAACTATTATTTAAATTAAAATGTACATTTTCTGTTTCCGTAGTTTTAAATGATTTGAGCAGGCAGGAGGCAATGAGACCAGCCATAGCAATGTTTACATTGCAACTGCAGAATGTGAACACTAGAGGGCTCAGTCGAGGGCTACTCGGTTAACATTGCTTGTCCTGATGTCAATCTTTCCCTGTCAAATCTAAACTTGTTCCTGTATCTGATTTCTCCATCTGTTTCATCTCCAGGCCAAGCACATCATGAGCTGCTATTGGGGGGCGAGTAGCACTGCTGCTGAGCGTCATGACCCGAGTTTACCCTATCTGGAGCAGTACCGGATCGACTGTGGACAGTTCAGTCAGCTCTTCTTAGCCTTGGCACCTTGGAGCTGTGGCATGCACACTTCCACACTCTCTACTCGCTTATTTCGCCTGCTTGACCACAACAAAGACTCCCTCATCAACTTTAAAGAGTTTGTTACAGGCCTGAGTGAGTGCAGGACTTACTGTTAAGCTTAAAATTGTATGATATTAACATGATCTTTAGACTATGGGACTGGTTACCCTTGTTGTATGTTAGAATAAATGACTTGTAGGACATACTTTAAGTTTTTATGTCTGTTTATTAATATTCCAAATGTAATTTTTAATATCATCATCCAGTAATCATCATACATTCAAAAAGATGTCATCATAATAGAAATCACTACAACCGAACTGTAGCCAAATTGAAATCTGTCCATTTTTTCAGAATTTTAAGAAACCTTTTTTTGCCTACCAGAAGGAGCTGTTTCCCTTTTCGTTACGGCATAAACATACTCCAGTGACAATTGTAATGTGAAAAAATATAGTAAATATGCTCTGTTTATAATTACACATTGGTTTGAGGACTGAAGCACAAAATCACCATTAAAGAGGAAAAACCAATAGTTAACCATTATATCCTTAGAGGAACTACATAAAGTCTTCATAACTTCTCAAAAATGTGGTGAATGATTCAACAGAACAATTTCGTTTGACCTCAAGAACAGTAAGCATTAACTGCTGTCCCTGAAGCAACGCTGTGTTTAATTTCTCTCTCTCAGGTGGGATGTATCATGGTGATATGACTGAGAAATTAAAGCTGCTGTATAAATTACACCTGCCTCCAGGTACTGACACATGTACACACACAGCAAACATCAAGAAGCTGACATTATTAAAGCTGTTTGTTTATTCACACTCTTAAATGCTGGGGGAACAACTTGAGAAAATTCATAAATACAGAAACATCATTTGAAGAGGGTCTGTTAAACGCAGAAAGTGTGTGTGTGTGCATGCGTGTGAGTGCAGTGTTCACACGTTCTCAGCTTTCTTTAGCTGTACAGGAAATGGTAGTGCATGCTGAGAGAGTGTGTTCACTGCTCTCAGAACACATGTGTGATTGCGATGCCTGGTTGCCTTTTTTTAAAGTACAACCACCTGCTTTCCTGAGAGCCCCCACTCGTACAAAATACTTTAACCCAGAATCATCTGTACTTCCTGAAACTAAACATGAAGCAAACAAACCCACATGCATCCTGCCTGTGTGTGTATATTTGTATGTGTATATGTGTGTGATGGTGTAAAACTGCTACTGACTGTTGTTTTTCCTGCAGCTTTGTGTCCAGAAGAGGCCGAGTCTGCACTCGAGGCCACTCAGTTTTTTACTGATGACCCACTGCAGGGTAAATACTCATTTATACGTGCACCCGCACACATACACGATACAACACACATATACGTACAGCCTTGTGATAAACACAAATAACATTTTGAAAAATTAAAAGTCCTTGACAACAACTTTTCTCTAAAAGCAGCTCAATGCTATCTCTATTTACTGTGGTGATCTTTCACACTCGCATGGTCTCTATATGTTTGACCAATGTGATATTTTTGGAACACACATTACACTATGATGAGGTCACCATGGGCAAGTTTTAATTTGTAACATTAGTTGTCTAAATATGAAACGTATTATTATGTATAAAGGTATATTAAGAATATTAAAGAATATTAAAGCTTTTATTCACAGTGTCAGTGCTTTATATGTTATAGCTTTAGCTCTTATTTAAAAAAAAAAAAAATTTCTTGAACGAAACCTTATAAAAGCCAATATGGTAGTCACATAACATCATTTAAAATCTACTGCACTAATCCTGCATGTGTGTCTGTATGAAACAGTCAAGTCCTACTTATTAACAGTGTGATGAGTGTTCATCTCTGGACATTTTTTTCCCCACCTGCTTTGCTCTTTTGTTTTATTTGCTTGCTTCTCTCTCTCTCTCTCTCTCTCTCTCTCTCTCCCTCCCTCTCTTTCATATATTCTCTTCATGCCTGTATTAATCTCCTTCATCATCTCCTTTTCCTTTTTTTATAACCTCTCCAGATCCTCCCTCCTTGTCTCATCTAGACTTTCTGGTCCAGGAAGTCACCTCAGGTTTGTGTGTGTTTTACAGATGAAGAATTAGCAGACAAACTCATGTAGTTACGTTATCTAAATTTCAATTTCTTCTTTTCTTTCTTTCTATCTTTTTTTTCTTTCATCACACTAATAGTTTCAAATTAAATGGGCTATAAAACGTACCTAGCTGAAGTTATTATAGCCATGCTTATGATTGCTCTTCTTTTATTAAATTATTACTGTATTCTGTTGTAGGTGAAGAGGTGAAGGAGGTACCTGATACAGGAGGAGATTCTGAGGAGAAGAAAGGTAGCACTACTACCGTGCTGCTTTTTTAAAATTTTTATTTGATGTAAAAAATTCTGATCACAAACGATCAAGTCCAATCTTATCCCACACGTTATTGCTAAAAATGGCACCTTTATTAAAAAGAGTGTGTAGACTCCTTTTATACATGGAATTTTATATATATATATATATATATATATTACACAGGGACACATATAGCTAAAACATGAACACAGCTTTAACCATGTGTGCCTCTGGGTATTTAATGTCATGACCTAAGCCAGTACTCCCTCATTTAAATTATTAACCATATCTACCTTTACTCTGTAGTTTGCTGTTGTAACTACAGCCAATAATATGGGATTCTGCTGTGCTGCTTTTTTGTTTCAGAGGAAAAAGTAAAGGACTATAAGTATTACTTGAGAATGTGGGCTAAGGAAAGGGAGCCCAAGAAAGAGACCATCAAAGACCTGCCTAGAATGAATCAGGTAAACTCAGGAGGTTTACATATCCGCAGTCAGAAAATGCCCACATCACTGAACCTAAAGGTGTAAATGCACATTTATCTTTCTTTTAGCTTGGAGATGTCAGTATTTATTTAGTTCTGCAGTTTACATACACAGCTGTGCTTCTTTCAGCTTTGCTGTCTTTGTTGACTGCTTGTGGAATTAGTTCTATAGAAAATAAACAATTGAGAAATTTTAGTGCAAGCTCCACTTCAGTTTTTGTGTGGTTAGCAGAACGGAAACTTGTTACTCCTAATGTAGATGTGGAGTTGAAGTTTACATGGGTGTACTATTTAGTTCATTTGAATAGAACCTGGGTGTGTTTATCTATTTGGAGAAAATAATTAGATCATGATCATGGCAGTCATACTCGTCACTAGTGAACCAAACCCTTGATTCAGCTCTATAAAGTATTGAATCATTGAAAGCTTTTTGTTTGAATGAATCATTGCAATGGTCATTACAATGATGCACGCTTGTTGAGCATCATGTTAATAACGGGATGATGGTCAGGTGTCTAGATACTTTATATGTAATCTATATTATTTGACAGTTTAGTGTAATGTCTGAGCGAATGGTCTAAGATAGGTTCATTGGAATAAAATTTCCCCATGCACACTGTAATGCCTCAAGTTTAATTCTCTGTTTTGTGTTCAGGAGCAGTTTATTGAGCTCTGCAAGACGCTCTATAATATGTTCAGTGAGGACCCTCAGGAGCAGGAGCTTTATCATGCCATTGCTACGGTGGCCAGCTTATTACTGCGCATCGGAGAAGTGGGCAAGAAGTTCACTAACAACGGCAGCAAGAAGTGTGATGCACTCGCTCAGCCAGCGGTAGAGAATCCAGGAAAGGAGAACTGTTTTGGGGAGCAGGGATGTGGGCTGTCACTGGTGTCGAAGGCTTTAGCAGAGGCCCAATTGGAGACTCTGCTTCCTCCAGCCAACGGGTCAGACGAAGATGTGAAGGACGACACCTCCATTTCATCCTACTCTGTGGTCAGCGCCGGTTCTCTGCAGTGTGAAGACATCGCTGATGATACAGTCCTGATCGGATGTGGAGTGGGTGGAGCTGGAGGTGGGAATGACAGTAGACGTGGCAGTGCACCAGATGGCGATTGGTCGATCTCGTTTGAGCAGGTGCTTGCATCGTTGCTGACCGAACCGGCTCTGGTAAACTACTTTGAGAAGAAGCACGACATTAGGAGCAAGATGGCTGTCTGTAAGGCTCAGAGGGCTGTAGAAAGACAGACCAGTTCGTCCAGTGACCATGAGCTAGCTCAACTCTCCACCTAAGGTTTGAGCTCATGGCTGCAACTATTGAAGTCATATTCTCTATTATTTGGAGATCTGACTCTAATTATCACTAGTGCATTAATGATCACACTCATTCTCACCACTTATACATGTCTGCACTTTTGCTCTTGCGGCCTTTGTCCTTCCAGGTTGAACAGGTGAGCACAGTTTGTCTGCTGTTAGCATGTTACCTGATGGTTTTTGCGCCTCTTGAATCTGAGTCCAGCGTTCAGCCAGTGCACTCAAGTTTTATGTAGACCAACATGGAGTTTATGTTGTGTCTTTAGTTACCTCTGATGAGGCGAGTGGGCATTGTACCAGTTACTCGAGCTGCAGCTTAGCTATCTGCACCTGCATATTCTTCAATTTTGAGACTTTTTGAAGGATCATTATCACCTAAGTTAGTGTGGGGAAAAAATTTACCAGCACACTATCTTGTTCAGATGTGTAATAGTAACTTTTACATTATTCCTTCTTACACATAGTCAGAAATATACAAAGGTAGTCTTGCACTGTGTCATATTCAGGCTATGGTTTTAAAATAAGACATTTTTGATGGTTTAGCTCCTCTGTGTAAAGCCTTGGTCATCCTGTTGTGATGATTTTAATCATTTGCTAGTGGTTCAGCAGCCAGAGCCACCTTATTATCATTACAATAACAGAATTATTTTAGATATTTCAAGGACTCTTACATTAGGATCTGTATCCCAGCTCTTATTTCAGCAAAAATGACTAAATCACTTTAGATCTGATATTCTGAAAATGCTCATACGTCACGCAAGTACAATCAGAGATGGCTAAATGTTAATATTAACTATAGTATCTAACACTCTTTGGCTGCCTTTCAGTCAAGCTAAATTAATCTGTAATCAGCTTTCAGGCCCTTGTTCTCTTTTCCTTGTCTAAGAAAAGTTAGTAGAGACAGTAAGAAGGGAACTTTGGCATTTGCAGCATTTCTGCTAAGCATTATATCTAACAGTTATATTTTGTTGTTCATAGCTGCATATTTTCTTATATAAAATATTTTATTGCTAAATGTATATGTAACAATGTTTTTACCGTCACCTAAACCAGCTTTTGTTTTCCCCCCTCACACTCCGTAGCTTGCCCTATAATAATAATTTTAATTGTTACTTTTGTACAAAATAATTAGCTTTAAATCGACTTCACTGCAGTTCACATATGTTTTATATACCAAGATGAAGGCCTTAAATGCAATTGTTATTTCTAGGAAGCTATACATCATGCTAGTGATTAAACTCCCCAAACCTTGTATAATTGAGGCCAACTAAAATATGCATTCCTGAGGTACGTTACAGCTTCGAAGCAGACGCGTTCAGAAATAGCCTTGTCAACATCCCCGTTTTGTTTCCAGCACTAAGCAGAAGTCTGTTCCCTTTAGGTCACTTTTGAAACACTAAACACTTCTTAGCATTTCCAAACTCTCCTTGTTTCAATTTATAATTATGCACGAGTTCAAGTTCAGAAAGATGTCTCGTTCGCAAACATTTTGTGTTCTGCCAGACAACTGGACTTGCTTCATTTTGATCTAACCTTGTGTTTACTTATTTAATACTGCTGCATTTCCGTTCCTCAGGTGCTGAGCTTTAACCGGTAGGTTGATGAAAAGAAATGACAAGAATACTCACGTTTTACCAGAGCAAATGATACGGGACATATTCTGTCCAAATAAGTTGGTTAAAATATTCAGAAGGCAGTGAGAGGTCAGATGGCATTTCATTATTCTGGATCTGGGCATATAGTACCCATGAAAAAAGCACCTGATGTAATTTGCAGTGAAATCCTGTAATTCTACTAAGCATGTGTAAATGTACAGTCCAGTCAGATCCCTACTATGAAACATGCCTGTTCTGTTGCTGTATGTGTGAAGTATATAGTAAACACTGAGTGAATGCTACTAATTTTCATGCTTCACTGTAAAAGTAACCATCAGGCTTATTAATGCACATTTATATGATTGTGTTTATATGATTCCTCGTCCTCTATTTCACCCAGACCACTTTAATTTGCGTTGATATCTTGTATTGCTGTCACAGAAATACCTACAGTATTTAATCCATACTACAAGTTGTTTGCTCATTTAAACTGTTTTTAAAAATCTGTTGTCATTGATCAGTACTGTATTATAATGTGTAATAAATAAACAAGTTGTGTGAAGGCTTGTGTGTTTATGGCCACACAGATCATATCTTCTACAAGTTTGAGTTAGAAAAAAAAAAATGCTCAGACTTTATTGCTGAAAAACGTATGAGCAAAAGCCTCTGGATACCAACTGAGAATAAAAAAAAGGTTGTGTAGGAGTTCCAACATATTCTTGATTACATATTGTTTCTTTTACTATCAACAAATTCTGCTTTAGGTTACCGAACATTTCATCTGACAAACATCTGCCACACATTTCCACTGTATAAAGCAGTGACATTGCTAAGTAGGACCCATTGGACACATCATTGTAAATTATGACCATGACACACATCATACATATTGATGACAGAAGAGCATTTAAGAATATAATTAATGCTGCTGTATAGGAATAATACCTTTGATTGCTTTGTAACAGGAACAGGACCTACATTACACTCTATAGAAACCTTGAGATCGATGTTCTTTAAGGTGGAGCTCAGATAGAAGCACTGCAACAAGATCAGAGTTTTTTTTCTTGAGATTAATGTGGAGTTGTTGTTGGGCTATGCATTTGTCCTGGAGCTTATTTATCAGAGGTTGTTAGCCTGGATGATCTGCTGCAGGATGCTGTCCACATCGCCAGTGTCATAACTGATTCCCTGCATGTCCAAATTGGGCAGAATGGAAGAGAGGAGAGACACAACGTTCCGACGGATAGAGCGTAATCGATCCAGTGCGATACTGCAGAGAAAAACAAATGTGAATTTTTATTTTTTTTTGTTTAGGTAAAATGAACAAATAGCTTTTTAGTGACAGAAACACAAACACACCTATCGTGAATGCTGGAGGGTGTATTGGTGCTTTGCTCTCTCTTGTCCCGTGTCTCTCTCTCTGTTTGTCTCAGTTTGCTCTGGAGTTCATCATTTTCCGTCTTAACTTGATTCAGCTCTGTACACAAAGCTTGGTTTTGACTTTGCAGTTTAGCCAGTGTTTTACTCCAGTGTAGATCGTCTGCAAGGGTTACGAGTGCTTCCTGTTGTCCGGCAGGACTGAGCGCACTCTTTAAAATACTTTGCTGATCTGGCTGAGGTCCTGATTTCTGAAAATAGACGCAAAAATACATAGACCCCAAATATTTATGCAGGAACTTGAGCAATTTTTTTGCTCCCCAATTTTTCTGTGTTTAAAAATAATGCATATTTGTTCTGATAGACGAGGACCAGACCCAGACCAATAGCATTTTTAATCAGCTTTTTTTTAACCAAGTTTTTTAATTGCAAACTTGGATCCCATCTTACCATAGCTGTATATTCCCGATGTTCATTTTTGTAGATCATTAATGTTATAATAATTATTTAAATAAATATTCGTAATGAAAATGTGTTTGGATATTTCAGCAGGAAGTTTTATTTTATTTTATTTTATACATGTGTATGCATGTATAAACTTGTAAACTTTTTATACTGTATATCTTTTGTTAACTGATGGCAAAAATAATTTTTAGTCTAGATAAAAGCACCAAAGCTCCAAAGAAATTACTTTATGCCAAAATGCACACTATAATAAATTCTGCTCCTTCCTGGCCCACTCACCTTAGATGCCACAGCTGTTGCATTGGCTTCTATGGATGTCCCTGAGTCTGTTTTCCCATCTTGTACAGTCCCTGCTGAACCTGATACCTCCCCGTCTGATAATGGGCTCATTTGTACGACTGCTTCTCGTAGGCCGAGGATCCTCCTGAGGCGTTTGGCTTCCCGCTCCAGTTGGTCCAGCCTGCTGGTGAGCACAGAGCGGTCTGGATTCTCCAACCGGAGCACAGTGTGTGGCTGCCTGCTGGTTCGGCTAAGAGGAGGAACCACTACAGTCTGAGCAGGGGGGAGAGGGTGAGACCATGCCATGGAGGTATGGGGTGTGATAGGATGAGGCCAGCCTTGGGGGCCAATGGCAGGTTTTGGCTGTTCTTTAGTCTGTGCGGCTCGTGACACTTGCTGCTCTGAAGAAGTTGGGTTTGTGCTTTCTGTGTCAGGAGAAACTACAGTGCTTTTAGCCTCATCGTTAGCATTTTTCACGGTCTGATCATTGCTTTTTGCCTCTAGTATTTCCAGATTTTCCTCCATGGCCTGTTCCTCTGATTCATTTGTAGTAGTCGATATCTCTTTTTCAGAGTCAGTGCGTTTTGGTGATTTGCTGCTGATTTCTTCGTTTGTCCATGTTCCTTTTCTTTTGTTGCTAGAGGTGGAAGAGTTAAATTGATGAAGAACCATAATGAATACATTTTGGTAATATAAATATACATATTCTATGTTTATACTGTACACTTTATACATGCACATAATATTATTTCTTGCATTTTGAACTACTAGTAATTTTGGAAAATTTGTCATTGTCTTGTGCCTTTTTTCTTTAATGTGTCAGATTTTTTTTTTGTTTGTCATCATATACACTGCAGAAAATGTGACATTTCTTTAAGTATTATTTATATTTCTGACATTTAAGACATTTCTTTAAGTATACTTAATAAAGTACTATCAGTAGTATGAACTGTAGCTAAAGCTGGTAATAGGTTTTTGAGATATAGGTGACAGACCAATGGTGTTGTGAGGGTGTAGTTTCATCGTCTTTGCTCTGAGTCTCTGTCTCAATGGTGATAACGGTTTCATCCGGTGTGGCTTCTGAGGTGGGCTCAGGTGTCTCTTTGCACTCAGGGGGCATTGGGACTTTATGACTCTTAAACATACACAAACATGCACACATAAATATGACCACTTTTATTCTGTTTCTCTCTATATACTGAGTTGTGGTGTCTGTTGGGAATTTGCATATATGCTTGTTTAATTTATTCTGTATTAGAAAAAATGTGTGACCAGCATGATGTAAACCAAAGGCCAGAAAAAACCCTATCGCAATTCTACAGCTAAATGTAGTTTTGCCTTGTCTCTAGACTTCTGGAAAAGACCAAGTTTGTTGAACAACCAGGTTAACACAGCCAAAACATGTCAAATACCTCACTAGCTAAGTGTGATATCCTCATACTATATATGCCAATCTAATGAATTCAGTTTATAATAGGCTGCCATGAGCTGTTACATGCAAATTTCTTCTTTTTTTCACTGTAAATGGTGGCCAGATTAAAACCTGAATTGTATACAGTGTATAAAGTGTATAAATAGTAGGCAACAGTCTAGACGTTATAATGCATTTTTAGGATTTTCCCCTCTGATACCAACACTGAATATTAGAAATGTTCTTGCACTTTTACTACTTGAGAGATAAAGTCTAACAAATAAAATTGAATTCACTGTGGAGCACAAGGATCAACCACAACATTAAAACCACCTGCCTCACAATGTTTAGATCCCCAGTGTGCCAGCAATAAAGCTCTGACCAAAGAATAGACTCCACAACACCTCTAAAGATGTGTTGCGGTATCTGGCACCAAGACAGCAGCAGATAGATTTTTTTTTTTGTTCATCACAATTCACAGATGCTTGATCGTATCAAACTCTGGAATTTGGAGGTTGAGTCATCACATTGAACACTTTTTCCTGTTCCTCAAACCTTGTCTGAACATTTTTTGCAGTGTGGCAGGGAGCATTATCCTGCTGAAAAATGCCATTAGGGAATGGTGTTGAAATGATGAAGTGTACTTAGTCTGGAACAATATTTAGGTACCATATCATCAGTTGTACTTCCCTGGTGCACTTCTGGTAGGTACTAACCATTGCTGCATATCAGGAAACACCACACAAGACCTGTTGGTTTGGAGACGCTCTGACGCAGTCATCTAGCCGTCACATTTTGACCAGTATCAAAGTCGCTCAAATCTTTCCCATTTTCCTGCTTTAAGAACTGACTGTTAACTTACTGCCTAATATATCCCACCTTTTGACTGGTGCCATTGTAAGAAGAAAATTATTCACATCACCTGTCAGTGGTTTTATGACAACATGATATTTGGCTATAAACAGATGTTATCTAAGCAAATTTGAGTCTCATCTGCATTTAGTTCATTGTGTTACAAAGTCTGTTTTCTTCCAAACCCCATGCAAACACACACCCACTATCATACATACATTTTGCTGTGGTTACTGTCACCCAGTTCTCACACTGTGTATGTACATGCATTTCCTCTTCCCTAAGCCTTCATAATATGTGAAGTTTGTCTACAGACAAAGTGAAAGCAAAAGCATGATTGTTGTGTGTAGATGAGTCTTAATTAATTTACACCCATTTTATTAGTGTAATGTAAACATACAATTTACTCCTGATTTCCATTACAAGTTTGGTTACCTTCCCTTTCCTTTCCTATCAACCAGCCAGCTCTCCACTATCACATAACAACAACCAGACCAGAAGGAGGAAGGGTAACATGTGAAGCATGCCACCAGGATCATTTCTAACTGCTGCTCATGCTGCATCACAGGGTAGAGTAACACACTTAGAGGAAAATGGTATCTGCCCTTTTCCACATACATGAGGCACACATGATAATTGTGTTATCTTTGTGATTCGAACTTGTGATCTCCAACCAGTAAGGGGAATGCTTTTACATTTGCACCACTCAGGAGCCCAAACATCTCATTTGAATTTAAAAAAGCATTTCCTTTGGTTTACTGAGGTTACTATTAAAGTTAGACATAGCAGAATTATGCCAGTACAGGCGATAAGTAAGACATATATGTGTGTGTGTGTGTGTGTGCGCGCGCATGTGTATACAATCTACTCACCTCCACAGATTTTCCTCTTCGCTTGGTCCAAACTTCCCTGTAAATACAAAAACAAACATATCATGCTGTATTAAAGCTACACTCAACCTGTTGGAGATTCCTCACTCTGAATGTGTTTAGGATTAGTTTACATGAGTGTAAAGCAATTTAAAGAATGTATCAATGCATTGCCAAAATGGGACCAGGAAGCTAGTCAAGCTATTGTGACTTTATGCTGATAATGCTGATATTGCAGTTAAAATCTGTGACAGATTTATAAGAACATGAAGGGAGCTCATGTTTAAATCATTTAAATGCATAAAATGACATGTTTGTTTATACTGCTTTCACAGCTGAATGTTCAGGATGTGTTCCAACCATGCCACAGTCTGACCAACCCAACCCAACCCTCACACACACACACACACCCACCCACACACATACAACACAAACTTTGGCTGTTATGAGGTCATTACTGTTTTTTGTGTGTTTTCTCATAGCTAGGTGTCAACTCATCCTCCGGCTCCTCAGGTTCCTCGGGCACTAAGCAGCTCCTTTGAGAGAACAATACAAAAATGCACCATTCAGCTGCTTGTTATATGCAAAAGAATATATGTATTTTAGAAGTATGATAAGGTTTAAAAATATGATGGAGTTCAAAAGTTATAAGTCAATTCAGTAAAGTGAATTAAAATTTCACAAACTTTTACCATCTTTATAAAGCAATTATTTAACTAAGCAATTTTTTAAATGCTACTAAAAGTTATTTCAGCAACATTATTTTGTGTAAATGGTGTTACGGCAGTTGAAAACTGCTACTGTTAAATGAATGAGTGACAATTCAGATGAGCTACTGTGTATAATAATCCTTTCAACAGGAACATCTACACCACTGCTCTTTCATGCAAGTTTCCGACATATACATTATATAGTGGTAGCAGAATGCATAAAATCAGGTATATACAAATCAAACCCAAACCAATCACATCATGTTTTCAATTACGTTTGATATGAACAGCAAGTGAAGCTCCCGAATCTGCTTGATTTTATGCAGATAAATAATTGACTGATAATTGCATACACTGGTAAAGGTGTTTTTATATACCACCAGTCAGTAAGTGTGGTCAGTAAGTGTGTTATTAAAATAATATTAATGTATTGTTATAATATTGATAAATAGTGATCAGAACATAAACACAAGATAACAGTTGATCATTGTGAGTGTGTGTGTGAGTGTGTGTGTGTGTGTGTGAGTATGTAGTGAATGTGGGTTTGATTAGAAATGTGCATGAATTCAGTGTTGGCGCTGACCTCATGCGGCCAATAGGATGCTGGCTACAGGTGAAGTGCTCAGGAAGGTTGTTTTTGAACAGGTGTCTAGGAATGCCCCTCCACTTCATACAGTCGTCACACTGGAGCCACATCACATTCCTGAAAATATAATTTTCCTGATTTGCCTTTGACCAGAATTAAGCTTCAGCCCTAAATCTGTGATCAAGATTTATGGCTTCCTCAATTAAGTATACATAAACAACGGTGAAACTGGTGAGTTTAGTTAAAGTCAGCTGCTTGCCTACTGTCAGATGTCATCTTTTTCTATTTGTATATTTAGCATAACATATAACATAACAGGATTAAAACACTTACGTGCACAGAATATTTAGTGTGTGTGTTTGTTTTGTTTTAATTAGAAGGTGCAAAAAAGCCAGATTGTGATAAACTATCCTGATTATCCTGATTATCATTTACTTGTTGTACGTTCCTGTTCAACCCAAAGCAGCCAGTATGTTATCCATGTTAGGGCTATACACATACCCAGATATAATCACATACTTCAGTGAGTGCTGAACAACCTTCTGCTGTCTCTATGAGCTGATTTACTGATAAGGTTCCTGCTCTTTCTTCCGGTTTCAGGTCTCAACTCAACTGCAGACCTGACTGAACTGTTTCCTTCTATTTTATCACCACCAACCAGTTCTAGAGGTCTGTTTGTGTGTGTGTGTGTGTGTGTGTGTGTGTGTGTGTGTGTGTGTGTGTGTGTGTGTGTGTGTGTGTGAGAAAGAGAGAATGAAAGAAAACCCTTTGCCCAGATAAGCTATGTGGTTTAACAGAAAAATTCTGTCATAGGCTGTTCTATGTTTACAAAGCAACCCAATAGATGTCTTTCTATATTTTATTTGTGTCATTTGTGTGTATATATATATATATAAAACAATATAAATATAAAACAAGGCATGATGATGATTGTCCTGAATATATACATATATATGTATATGTATTCAGGCCAATCATTATCATGCCTTGTTTTGCATCGACTGTATAACACTTTGTATGAAAGGTGCTGTATTTAAGGACTTCCCGTGCAGTGTGTTTAATTAGTCTGCATATGCTTTTATCTGACTGACAGACTGTTCAGCTTACGGCATTTCCTCTTCTTCGTTTTCCTCCTCATCTTCCTCTTCCTCCTCCTCACTTTCATCATATTCCTCAGTATTCCCGTCTATGCTTTTTCTCTCCAGTGCTCGAAATGCTCTCTCTTTTGCTTTCTTTTCCTTCTTCTCACGCCAGTAGTCGTTAAGTTTGTTGCCGAGGGCAGCCATTGTGAGTCTGAGGGAAAAACGACAGAATAATTCACATAGTTGCATGGTTTTAGTCTACGCCAATGGTATTTAGTAGTGACATCGTGGCCTGTAGGTGTATTTCTATCAGAAGAATTCCTGTATAGCAATATTTTAAATCATTAAGTGTAAGGTGTATTTAGTAAAGAATATACAGTGAGGATCAGTTTACCTGTATTCTTTGGTGTACTCAAAGTCCTGCTTGTTGTGAGCTGGTTTCAGAAAGTTACACTCGATTACTCCAATAACACCCACTCCTGACCTCAGACCAGATGACTGCCATAGGGAAAAATCAAATATAAAAGGATTACAATTAAAATATTTTGTTGTTATCCAGAAACAAGCCCACCATGGTTAAAAGACACACAGCAGTTGTTTAGCAAGAAAAAAAGAATCTCATTGCTGTGTATGATTCAACTAGACTTATATTCAGTACCTTGATCTGGCAGCCAACTTTCTCATAAGACTTGATGAGTCTGTTGTTGTGGTACATCATGATGCCGTAATGATCTTTGTTTTTATGGTTAAAGCCAAAGGTAATCTTCACTCGTTCATTCTGATTTAGCCAAGGTTAAGGAAAATGTAAAATTCATGTTTCTCTGCTATGGTGTGTATCAACATCTGAGTTAGTTTTACCTGCATCACATCTGAGCCAATTGTATAAAAAGAGCAAAACTTCATCTGTTCTAGACCTTTGTTTTGGTATTAGCAATAAGAGAATTTCCTGTGAAATGCTGTAGCCTTAAATATTAATGAAACTTTGGTTTTGCTTGACAAACATCTAAATCTTTAGATCATTCAAAACTTTTAATTGTAATGTCTTGGTTTTAAATTTAGGATGCAGGTAATTGAGAACAATCACATCTAACCTTTTTATCGGGCATCATGGAAAGCTGCTGAACAGGGAGGGTTCGGTTCTGGCCTGTCTTCTATCGGATGCCATGTTTAACCTCCAAGATGGACAAAGGTACACAGGCAAATTTATGAACAATCCTGTTAATGCAGTCGTTGTGTCCACATGTGATTGTCCAGCCATAAATAAAGCATAAAGCGTTCAGCTCAGCCACCAAATGTTCAGCTCAGCCACCAAATTCGACCTCAGAAGACTACAGAGGGTAGTCCGGACTGCTGAGCGAATCATTGGCACAACTCTCCCCACTCTTCAAGACCTGTACTCCTCCAGAGTGTGCAAAAGAGCAAAGAAAATCACCCTGGACCCCTCACATCCAGCACACTCCCTCTTTGAACTGTTGCCATCTGGTTGGCGCTACAGAGCCCTGAGCTCCAGAATGACCAGACATAGGAACAGTTTCTTCCCTCAAGCAATCCACCTGATGAACAATTAACACCATGGAACACACAACACATAATATTTGCACTATGTATACCTCAATTTGCACATTTCATACTTGCACTCTGTACATACATGCATACATATTGTCTGAATGTTTATGTTTACTTCAACTGCACATCTCACAATTGCACATGTGTACATACAAATTGTATATATTGTATCCTGTCACACTGTGGAGATTATGTCACTAAAACAAATTCCTCGCATGTGAAAACATGCCTGGCAATAAAGCTGATTCTGATTCTAAACCTGACATTTCCTTCCAAACTGATTGCTTTTTATGCAGCAGAGAAGACATTTCGAACCTGATATTTAAAATCTTATTTCTAAACTTTACATCAAATTAACTTACTGTTCCTGCTCAAGTTTGAAAATAGGAAAGGGAAAGTATACTGCGATCTGCAGAACTCTTGGAATGCATTGTAGCATTCAAAAGAAAACGTTTTTTTTTTTTTTTTGGGAAAGGCAACAGATTAGGCAGCAGTTTTACTGGTTAAGTATGTTATTAATTTCTCTCATGCAGGGTCTCCACATTTATATACTCAAAATGAAAAGCCCCTAAAAGGATACAATGAATTGTGGTTTATAAACATCATTTTCGATCATAGACAGGCTCTTCGCCACTAGTTTGGTCTGAACTTTCTTCCCTCTGAGGATGATCTGAATCCTGGGTTTCAGATACAAAATGCTGAGATATGCCTGAGAAAGAAGATGGTGAGAGAGAAACAGAAAAAAAAATAAGGCTAAGTCTTCATGAGAACTGTTTTCACTTGCTCTATCTCATCTGTTATTCACTCACTCTGAGAGAGTAATCCATCTCTGGGATGATATGGTCAGTTCTCTGAGGTCCAGAGTAACGTCTCTTCGCTTTCCCCTCCATCTCCTCTGAGTGGATCTCTGGCAGACGGATGTCCTCCTTGTCGACTTCAAAGTCAAACTCGGGCTTCCCATCTTTGTTCCTATCAGCGACAGCATTAATCCGTTGCTTATTCCATCATTTAAATATCTTTACATTCCTAAAACTTAGGAATTTCTTTAACAGTTGTTGAAACAGCTAATAATATTTTCCCCTCAGCAGCCTGTCTGTAAGATTTGTGAGTATCACTATATATATTTTTTTACTGCTGTATTTTAATTAAAACAAAGACCAATTCAAATGCCTTTAAATGGCAAAACAGTTTAATAGAATGCTTACTGGACAAAACCTACCTAAAAATGTAAGCAGTTTAAAAACCGCCTCATAATAACAGACATTGTACTGGTGAAGAAAACAAAACAGGTCTCCACTTTTAACATGGTTTGTGCAGATTATATTCAAATCAAGAATAGTACCAGTTTCCAGAATATAATTTTTTTTCATTAACTCTAGATGTTTAGATCAATAAATGTTTATATGTTACTGAATAATACTGTATGAAGTGTATATATATATATATATATAAAGAATTTATTCATTCATTCATTCATTCATTTTCTATCCGAACTACTCGGGTCACGGGGAGCCTGTGCCTATCTCAGGCGTCATCGGGCATCAAGGCAGGATACACCCTGGACAGAGTGCCAACCCATCACAGGGCACACACACACTCATTCACTTACGCAATCACACACTATGGACAATTTTCCAGAGATGCCAATCAACCTACCATGCATGTCTTTGGTCCGGGGGAGGAAACCGGAGTACCCGGAGAAAACTCCAGAGGCACGGGAACATGCAAACTTCACACACACAAGGCGGAGGCGGGAAACGAACCCCCAACCCTGGAGGTGTGAGGCAAACGTGTGAGGCAAAACCACTAAGCCACCGTGCCCCCTTAAATAAAGAATTCTGTATTTATATTATTTTTGGTCAGATTAATAATGTGTAGCTAATATTTCAAATACAGACAAATCACTGTCACTATGGTTACCATTCGGCAAACGCAATTCTGACCTTTCATACTGAGTGAAACAGGTAGAGCAATAGAGTGTCCAGTAAAGTCTTCGATGTCTTCTAACCAGTAGAAAGTTTGTTTTCACAGGGATATATGTATGGTTGTTTGGAATTAGCTTCTGTTGTTGTAACTAGCAGCTCATTCATTTGTTGTGTTTTTTTTTACCTGCGTATGTTCCAGATGAGGATCTTGGTGCCTTTCTTGCCTGGGATGGTGTCAAGCTGTTCCTGTAGTTCAGACTCTGAATGGAATAGAGAGTGTGTAAGAATGGCTCTCAGACTGGCTTCTGAATCCTCCGTGATTACCAAAGACTGTGAGGGAACCACAGTTAAGGACTTTATTAAAAGTCAATAAAGTGTTTCTTTCTTCCTTTGACATTGTCATGGTTTTGCTCATATCTTTGGCTCTTGACATCTTCAGTAATGTCAGGAAAAAAAGCATCAAGTTAGATATTACATGAAATCACTGTGAATTTTTTCCACTGGGTGGAAAAATTCACTGATTCACTAGTTCATATTTATCCTTAAACATGAGTTTATGCATATACATAAACTCATACACATACTCATTACAGCAATATACATGTATATGTTCCACTTACAATTTGTACAGAATATGTTAAACATAGTAATTTCTATTTAAAAGCCTATTGCTTTGTTGCGTCAGAGCTGCATTAACTTGTATTTCAGCATCAAAATTTAAGAGAGATAACAGATCCAATATATAAAATATGAAAAGTCAATAATTAATTATAAAAGTCTATATAAAGAAATCTATATAAAGTATATGCTGTATAATAGATATAAGGTGGAAAGTATGTATCCTGCTTATAAAGGATATTAGTCTGTTGGTTGAATGGTGCTATAGGTACAATGACAGCTTGTGCTTTAATGTCATGCAAGAAGGTCTGTGAAAGCATGCCAACACTCTGACATCCTCCATTCTTAGTGAAGATCAGAGCATCACGTCCCAGTCGCATCGATCCTGATTTGAAGCCATTACCATAGATCCCTATGGCCTGGTGGCTGCCTTTCCCAGATCCTTTCTCTGTGAAACCAAAACTATATACATAGAGAGAGAGAAAGACAGACTGTAATTCAAAACCTATTAACAGATAAAGTTAAAAATAAACGGAACAACAAATATAACATGGAAACTTTCTGTATTCCATCATGTACTCATAAAAGAGGAACGTCTACATCACTACATAATGAACAGAATCATGTTTTTGAGTCATACGGTAAATAAAGAATATATCAACGAGACAAGCCTGCCTGAGGAAACAGATGGCCACACTCCAGGTATCTGGATCTTAAATAGTTTAAGGTGCTGAAACACCATTAACAAAAGAGACAAAGTTAAACTGCTGTCACGGTTAGGCAGAAACTGTCACTTGACCATATTACCCATAAACCCCTGCACTTCAAATGACTCACTGAGCTCTCACACATATGTCAATATATGTTTCCCCTCTCAGTGTCCATATTTAAGTTCTGCTTTCTGTGTACACCATTGTCTGTTGATATTGTGCGTTGTTTGTCGCTTTGCCTTTCTTAGCCTTGCTCATAGTTTGTATGTTTTTCCGCTTGGGTTTCTATTCCCCATTTTGCACCTTATAAAATAAAAGTCTAAATTCAAAACAACAAACTGTACAATTCCAAGACAACTGGCTAACTGACTATTAAATTTGATTTAATTAACTGCAATCACTTAAGATTTAATTAGTCTACAACATATAGTTTGTAGTTTATTCAGTTATTTTTGTTTATTTATAATATTATAAATAGAAATGCTGGGTTTGTGTCTGTGATGTATATTGGATGTTATGTGTAGTACTTTAACCTGAAATACAGAGCACAGAAACACCCTCAATATCTTTCCTCTGATTAGTGATTAATGGCTTATTTTTCTTACCAATAGATACTATAATTGTTATTGTTATTTTATTGCAAGTTAGCCTTCTTTAAATCTATATGACTTCATGTTTGCAGCAGCACTTACTCTAGCATGTTTATCTATAGTATAGTTTCTTGTCAGTTAACTAAAACATATGAATTTTTTTATTAAATTGTACACTGCAATAAAAAAACTTAATCCCATCAGGCCCTCATGAGAATATCTTGTTATTAGGCTATAACAAAAAGGGATATACAATTGGTGTAAAGTAAAGAATTCATAATGCTTATAACAGAAATCTGATATTAGGAAAATAGAAATGTTCCTATTTCTACAGACTGGACTTCATACACTTTGATCAAACTGAAATCTAATCTGAATTACGTCTGATCTAAATATTTCCAGAGGCTATGTTTAAAAAAAAGGTGTGAGATGTGTTTAAGGTATTTCCTGACTCACCTGAGCATCTTGTGCAGTTTACTTGGCGTCATCCCACTACCATTATCAGTAAAAGTAAGACATAGCTCCTCTTTTACTGTGACCACATCAATCCAGATCTGCTTGGCTGTGACCCCGGGGTCAGATGCATTATCTACCCCAAAGAAAGACACAGCAAGTTAATGGCTGGCTATTATTTCACACATTTACTTTAACCCATGTAACCCATCACACTGGATGTTTTGAGATCAGTCTATAAGCCTTTTTTTAAGCAGTGTGCCAATCATGTCACCCTGAAACGCTGTTCTACGAATAGCAATGAGAAGAAACAAGTCACAATGGGTGTATTGCTGTCTCTGAGCCATATCATTTTTATGTTCCAACTGAAAAAAGACACAATTAACACACTAACTATCTCAAGTTTGTTTGAAATGAATTAATGGACCAATAGATGGAAAGTATTTTTGGTTGAGTAATTTGAATATTCTTTTTTGTATGCTCCCGATTAGACTGTGGATATAAACAAACTACTAAAAAGATTACAGATGAGGAAGAATAAAAATAAGAAATAAGACAGAGGAAGTTTAAATAATATGAAGAAAATAGAACTGATGTCTAATTATGTAGTAACAGTACAAATGTGTAGTTGTGCAATCTGCAAGCTTTAAACTGTCTGATGATACCTGCAACATCTCAGAGAAGTGGTATTAACACACCACCAACATTATAACGTCAAATTGCCTAATTCTAGATGGGGATATATACAGATAACAGGATACACTTATTAAATATGGAAAATTTGCATTTGAGGAGAAACGTTAGAGTTAAAAGTTAAAAGTTTAGAAAAGGACAAGTGGCAAGAAAGAAATTTTACAATTAAAAAGAAATGTATGACTGTGGTGTCAAATAAACGTTGAAAACTTTACACACACATCTGGAAAGTGGGAGGAAACCTGAGAACCAGGAGGAAACCCAATTGATACAATTATAGCTACAAATGAACTAAAACACGGACAGTTGGAGGAAACCTGAGAACCAAGAGGAAACCTAAATGGATTGATTACGATTATAGTTACAAATTAACTAAACCATACTTAAAACTTGAAAATCAAATAGGAAATTAAAATTGTAAACATGGGAAAGGAGAAAATGTGGAAAAGGGAAAGAGAAAGAGAATAGAAAGAAAGACAGCAGAGGTGTCAAAGAGATGAGGGAGAACAGAGGGGAGAGAGAGAGAGAGAGAGAGAGAGAGAGAGAGAGAGAGAGAGAGAGAGAGAGAGAGAGAGAGGCGTTTGGTGATGTTTAAAACCTGCAGGTCATCGACCGACTAGAAGCGCAACCGATGCCGCCGAGACAATGTTGGGTTCTGTACCAAGCGCACAGCAAATAAACAGGCTAGTAGTCACCATAACTAACCCTCAATGGTGTAATATATAATAGAACTGTAAGGCGGTTATAGAAGTAACAAAACTCGCAAGAAAAGTTGATATTTGATTTTTTTATGAGCAAATAAAACATGATGTCTCACCTATTAACTCGGCGACAGCACTAAACGGCCACGTGTGACTGGTGGAGTTGCTGTTCAGATACGATGGGCTCATCTGCAACAGCATAAGATATGAAAACGTGTAAGGCAGCACATTGTAATGCGTTTGCAATAATACACACGTGCAATAATAATAATAATAATAATAATAATAATACGCACAGAGCTGAGACGAATCCCGTGCTCGCTGAGCCTCGCCATTTCTTCTAGTTCAGCAAAACAAAACAAAACAAGCACTAAAATAATAAAAAAAATACTTGTTTTTACAAAACTCGAAATCTTCGTGCTACCACAGAGCACAAACTCTTCCTTCCTCTTTCACTTCTGTGACAGAAAACAGAACGCGCGCTGGTGAGGTTCAACGCGTACAGGGTTGCCAGATTGGGCACCAACGTTCTGCTGGAAGCATCTGTAATTTACAGTTCAGTCTTTCACGTTCTTCTTAACCAATGAAGACTATATGAGGTGAATTCAGATGGGACGGTTATATATGCTCTAAATTCGAACGTCAATATTCCCGAACGTCAATATTCTCCTGTTGTGGATCATACATAGGGGCAGATGGGGCAGATCCCGTCTTTTTATATCAGTAGTTCACTGGTTAGTTTCTGAGTTCAGATCCCAGCAGTGCTTGAACTCAGAAACTGTCCAATTGAATAAGGCTCTTAAACCTAAATAACTCAGTTGTATGCATGAGATCACTTTAAGTCTCACTTGATAAAGGTGTCTACCAAATTCTGCAAATTAAATTCTAATGACCTCTAACCAGCGATATAAAAAATGTTGCTATTGTGCAGATACTACATTGTGTTGACTCCTATTGTTCTGCCCAACAGCTTTGACCTGTGGAGGCAGAAAATCTACAAGACTTCTGAAACACAAATACGGCAGCAGAGCCTGTAAATCCTGTATGTTGTGAGTTGCAGCCACACACACACACACACACACACACACACACACACACACACACACACACACACACACACACACACACACACACAATAATATCAAGAACAAAGGAAAAATATTTCTTTTTATTTATATAAATTTACAATGCTTAAAAATTCTAGAAATATTCACACCATGCCAAATCGGATTATACTTATATAATTATTATATTTAATTATTATAAATATTATATATTTAATTATCAGAATCCTAATAGAGTTTAAAATTTAAATCTTCATCAGTTTTGGTTGTTTCTCTTCTCTCTCTGCACCTATAGAACCCGCAGGAACACTGCCTCTACTTCAGTCAGTCTCTGGTGGCATAGAACAGCCCCCAGCGTTGATCTCCATTTTCACAGCGCTGCAACTTTTCTGTCCAACCATTTACAATTTCATCAAAGTCCTCCTGTGAAAACTCCTGCATGGAAGCAGAACATTGTAACATCATGTTTACATCATGGTTATGATCTGTTTGTGAATTGTTCTGTGAAGCATAGGTATTTACACTCACTGTCCACTTTATTAGGAACACCTGTACACCTGATCATTTATGCAGTTGTTTTATATTAGGATATTTATCTAATAAGCTAATCGTGTGGCAACAGTACAATGCATACTGTCGAGTTTCAGTTAATGTTTACATCAAACATCAGCATGAAGAACAAGTGTGATTTCTGTGACTTTATTCATGGCATACTTGTTGGTATCAGATGGGTTGGTTTCAGCTTTTCAGAAACTGCTGATGTCTTCATAATTTCATACACAACAGTACAGTTTACACAGAAAGATTGAAACACATTGTTGATTAATGAAATCAGAGGAGAAATGCCAGACTGATCTGACCTTACAGGAAGTCTAGTATAACTCAGATTCACTCAGTCAACCTTGGTAAACAGAAAAGCATCTCAGAATTTCTTGAACTTTCATGTGGATGAGTTTCCATGGCAAAAGTCCATGCTAGGTTTCACTTCTGTCAGCCAAGAACAAGAATCTAAGGTTATCATAGGAAATATGAGTTACTGTATCATTCCTATCAAAACCCTCTTACGAGGAGATTTAAAACAAGGTCTGTGACTTCGCACGGTATGGCGCAACCGGAGCCCCCACCCTGGAGCCAGGCCTGGGGTTTGGACTCGCATGTGAGCGCCTGATGGCCGGGTCTTACCCCACGGAGCCTCAGCCCGAAGGAGAGAAGTGGGGCCAATCTCCTGTGGGCCCACCACCTGCAGGAGGAACGTGCAATGTGGATTGGGTGGCAGTTGAAGGCGAGGGCCTCGGCAACCCAATCCCTGGACATGGAATTTGGCTCAAGGGACATGGAATGTCACCACGCTGGGGTGGGGGGGTGGGGGGAGCCTGAGCTGGTGCGGGAGGTTGAGAGATACCGACTAGAGATAGTTGGGCTCGCCTCCACGCACAGCTTGAGCTCTGGAACCCAACTCCTCAAGAGAGGCTGGACTCTCTACTACTCTTGAGTTGCCTGTGGTGAGAGGCAGCGGGCTGGTGTGGGCTTGCTCATAGCCCCCCAGCTCAGCAGCCATGTATTGAAGTTCACTCCGGTGAACGAGAGGATTGTTTCCCGGCACCTTCGGGTCGGGGATAGGTCTCTCACTGTTATTTGTGCTTACGGGCCAAATGGCAGTGTAGAGTACCGACCTTCTTGGCGTCTCTGGGAGGGGTGCTGGAAAGTGCTCCGACCGGGGACTCCGTCGTTCTACTGGGGGACTTCAACGCTCATGTGGGCAGCGACAGTGACACCTGGAGGGGCGTGACTGGGAGGAACGGCCCCCCCGACCTGTACCCGAGTGGTGTTCTGTTATTGGACGTCTGTGCTAGTCACAATTTGTCCATAACGAACACCATGTTCAAGCATAAGGGTGTCCATCAGTGCACGTGGCACCAGGACACCCTAGGTCGGAGGTCGATGATCTACTTTGTGGTTGTTTCATCTGACCTCCGGCCGTATGTTTTGGACACTCGGGTAAAGAGGGGGCGAAGGGTGGCTTGCCCCCTTCAGGTTGGTGGAGAGCTCCTGCCTCAAGTGGAGGAGTTTAAGTATCTTGGGGTCCTGTTCACGAGTGAGGGAAGGACGGAGCGAGAGATCGACAGGCGGAACGGTGTATCCTCTGCGGTGATGCAATCGATATACTGGCCTGTTTTGGCCGATGAAAGAGCTGAGCTTCAAGGCGAAGCTCTCTATTTACCAGTCGATCTATGTTCCTACCCTCACCTATGGTCAAGAACTTTGGGTCATGACTGAAAGGATCCCGGATATAGGTGGCCGAATTGAATTTCCTCCGTAGGTGGCTGGGTGCTCCCTTCAAGATAGGGTGAGGAGCTCGGTCACTCGGGAGGAGCTCGGAGTAGAGCCGCTGCTCCTTCACATAGAGAGGAGTCAGCTGAGGTGGCTCGGGCATCTGTTCCAGACGCCTCCCTGTGGAGGTGTTCCGGGCATGTCCAACCCGGAGGAGGCCCTGGGGGAAGACCTAGGACACGCTGGAGGGACTATGTATCTTGGCTGGCCTGGGAACGCCTCGGTATTCTGGAAGAGCTGGAGGAAGAGTCTGGGCATCCGTGTTTAGGCTGCTGCTCCCGCGACCAGGTTCCGGATAAGCGGTAGAAAATGGAATGGAACGGAATGTATCATTCCTGGCAGCTTGAACTAGTCTGGCCATTTTCCTCTGGCTTATTTTTTTGTATTAAGCCCTTAATATTCTGTGTAAACTGTAGAGACTGTTAAATCCCATGAGTTCATTTCTGAATAACTCAAAACAGCTAATTTACCATCAACATCCATCCCACAATTACAGTCAGAGAGATCACACAATCTCCATTCTGATCTTTGAACTTTAACTATAGCACTTGACCAGCACTTGATCTAAATTTATGCACTGTGCTGCTGCCACATGATTGACCTACTGGATAAATGCAGGTGTACAGATGTTCCTAGTGTAAGTGTATTAAATTATTAAATATAAACATTTACATTCTTTGTGTTCATATTGTCATTCACATACTGTGTGTGTGGTGTGTGATGTGTGGTGTGTGTGGTGTGTGTGTATGTGTGTATCTGTGTTTGATGTGTGTATCTGTGTGTGTGGTGTGTGTGTCTGTGTATGTGTGGTGTGTGTGTGTTCTTTTACCTGAATAAATTCCCCTTGAATTTCCTCTGCTCTCTTAAGCTCAGCCTTAATCACAGAAATAAACTGTGCAGTTCTGTCTTCTGCTCTTACATTAGTGAACCCTGCTTCTTCCAAGAACTAAAAAGCAGACACACACACACACACACACACACACACACACACACACACACACACACACACACACACACACACAGTATGTGAATGACAATATGAACACACACTAGTCTTTGTGATTGTTTCCTCTGTGTTTGACAGATGTCGTTTATCCATTATGTCTATACAATATATTTCGCTCTTTAAGCATTAACATCTTTTTTTTAAGCACATTAGCATACGATCATCTAAATATAGACATACAGTAAGTGACAGGAAATTGGTTTGATTCAAATCACAGTTTCCTCTCTTTGTATCCGCAGATGATGAATAATGATGAAATCTGCTTCTCTAGCTTTCTTTAAGCACAGTTATTTACTTGTCTCATGTTGACATGTACAATTAGTAATCTACAGCACTACCTTGGGAAAAAGGCTTCAATGCTGCAGAATGGCAGTTGAAACCTCTACAGGCCTTATCACAGAATAGTAATTAAAGTTTGAGAGTAAGTGTGTCTATCTGAGCTAGATTTTACATTAGTGACATGATATGCACATTTTAATAATCATTTAATTATTAATTGTGTAGATATGAATGATCATGAGTTATAAAAAATACATTTTGGAATTTTTCACATCACTCATACATAAGCTTACTTTAAGCAGTAATTTTGTCCCATGTTAAGATAAGTGTAATTATTTCAGCTTATGATCGGTTACCTTGCCGTATTTCTGCGGCGTATAAAGGATGTAGCCTCTCTGGTTAACATACTCCTGAAAGGCAGGAGTCCATGGCTTCTCTCCACAACAGTAATCACTGATTAGCACCTTTCCACCAGGCTTCAACCACGACTTCACACACAAAACAGAAAGAGACACATGACATAGACTGCTGAAACTTGGTTCACTGCACATGTAGAGCTTATTGACTGAAATAAACTATAAGACCAATAGAGGGCAGTGATACATAAGAGATGAAGAGGTTGAAGTCTTAAATTAAGGCAACTATGCTATGCTTAACTGGGCTTTTGAGCATCAAAGTGGAAAAAAACACAAAGTCACCTACAGACTGTTTATAGACATTTACAGCTTTACCAACCGAATGATCTGGGGGATGTGGTAGCTTAGTGGTTAAGGTGCTGGACTACCAATCAGAAGATAGTGAGTTTGATTCTCATGTCCACCAAGCTGCCACTGTTGTGCCCCTGAGCAAGGCCCTTAACCCTCAGTTGTATAAAACGTAAGTTGCTCTGGATAAGGGCATCTGCTAAATGTTGGAAATGATCTAAAGCAAACACTTGTGTATCTAAAATAACTCATTTAAAAATAAAAGAGTTGACTGCTGATGATGTGAGCAGCCACGTTGATTTGATGTTACTTGTTGAACTCACAAGGACAAGGAGACTGTTCTAAGCTTCTGAGAGGTTAAGTTCATTGTTAAAAATGTTTTGTGGTCATTTATTCAGAGTTACAAGTTTTAGTTGAATGCAGCAATTCACACACACACACACACACACACACACACACACACACACACACACACACACACACACACACACACACACACACACACACACACACACACACAAACACACACTTACATGAAAATTTCGGAAGAGTTTGAGTTTATCGCTGATGTGCAGTATACTGTCTCTGCTGTACACCACATCAAAAGTGCTATCCGGAAATGTTCTCTTAGTGGCATCTGACACCTCAAACTGCACCTGAAACAGAGTGGACTTTTAATTGTGACCTAAAAGAAGTGTTAACATCACTGCAAAAATCCCCCCTATGCCCTTTGATAGTTCTAGGTGTTATAGGCCAAAAGAGAGTCACTCACAGATGGCAGCTTCTCACTCACAGCCCTCTCCATAGCAATATCCACCATGTTTGATGACAAGTCCATTCCCAATACATCCACCCCAAAAGTCTGAAAAATTCGCAAATGCTTCACTGAGCATTTAGGTTAAACCAAGTTAAACTGAATCATTAAAATCAGAAAAGTAACAAAGCCTATATATTCTGGGAAACTACACGATGAATGAAGTTAGTGAGGTTAAGTACTGTATTATCCACATGTGCAAGAAAATCATCCAGATAAGAACACAACAAAAACACAAAACAATTTCTCACAGTAATGCAACAGGGCAATGTGTGAGCAACCCTGCAGCTCACCTTGGCCATATAGAAATCCCCTCCACCAATTCCACAGCCTACATCAAGGACTATTTCTCCTGGCTTAAGATTCAGCAGGTCAACAAACTCCTGAAGGGTCAAGAGAAAAAAAAAAACTTTATTCTGTGCACTCAGTGAACTGCAAAACTGAGCTTAACTGGTTTAAACAACAGCAGACTTAATATCTAGACTAAATGTCCAGAATCCCATGGAATATTTGTATAAAGAAAAAGTTAGGACTTCCTTACTAAAACAATAATAAGACATTTGACCACAATGAGATTCCATATCTGATGAACAGGATTACTGGTTAAGTCCTAACAGGTTGGTTTCAGGCTCATGACATATATCTGCATGACTTAATACGTTATGCTGCTGCCACATTATTGGCTGATTGGATAATTGCATGATTCAAGCAGGAAGATGATTAAGAGTATTTTAGTATTTTAAGTATTTTAAGAAAATTGTATCTATATGGTATCTCTGCATTGTGCCTAAAGTTACTTACGGTGCTAAATATTGTTAAATGATAAGTGTTAAAATAATATTTAACACACGCACGCACACACGCACGCACGCACGCACGCACACACACACACCGCATCCCCACAGAACAATGCATCCCCACAGAAAATGTTTTTTTTTTGTTCTTTTTAAAAGAATCTGGAGTACTACTGACCCATATGGAAAATATATTACATTACAAAACCTGACAGATTAGAAATCTTTGTAAAGCTTTTAATTTTTGAGTTTTACTAGCTCTATGTCCACCATGTTTTTAACCCATGGCCCTTTCCCTTATCTGCGCTGTCTCTTTTTGCCCCCTTGCCTTGGTGGTGCTGAGTCCTCCGGTACTGACATAACCAAAGCCAAACATCTTCTCATATCGCAGAATTCCCCTGCGTGTATACTGCTGGTTATCCAGGAACTGCTGGAAGGTGCTGAAGCCTCCTTGGTGCTGCTGGACAGGATCCCGACAAACTTTCTGCATCAGCCAACACACCTGATTCTGGATATTCTTCATCTGAGAGAGACAAATGATGACTTAAATCACATGGTCTAATGTTGTTACCATTCCTTACCAGTATTTTAACGGTGCCTATCTGAAAAAGACATTTAAACCACTGCCTTGTTAACGTTAAAAGTCTTTAACCATGACCAAAGACTCAACACTCCCTATGAACTGTATCTACATCATATTCGAAGATCATATTGAAAGATCAAGTCATGTTTGATAAACAGACATACACAGCAGACAGAGTTCAGAGCATCAGTAGATGTTATCATTATGTCCTATGTTGGATTTAAAGATGCACATAAAGGTTCATTAGGTTCACTAAGAAAAGAATCTAAATGACTAATACCTTAATGTAGGTCTGTACAGTTCTGCTCAGGACCATATCAAATCCATAGGACTGTTCACCATTCTCCCCTGACTCAGACCATGTAACTGATGCCATCAGATGGTTATAAAGTGCAGAACTACGGTAATGAGTGGGGTTAAAATCTCTCTTACGGTCTCCTGTAAAGGACAAAATGCAATACTGTTCAATTTGAAACTGTAAAATAATAAAGTGGCAATAATAATTGTAGTAAAATACATAAATATATTTTGAGATTTTGTATGAAATGGATCACTGAATGTGTTTTAAATGACAGAAAATGGTTCCTAGCTATTTGTCACTATGTGTTATACTCTTAAGTTTTATAGAACTCATATAAACCTATATAAATACACACTGTACTTTGCAAAAATCAGTTACAGAAACTCTACAAAGGTGGAAAATAAGCAACGATTTGGAGCAAAAATAATAATTTAGAAAAATAATGAAACCTGTATTTAACCAAGAGTTATATAAAATCCAGAAAATCTTACTATTAATGGAAATATATAGAGGTTCTAATGATCAATGGAGTAATGAGTAATTTAAATAAATGCATCAAAGCAACAATTATAAACCAAGTATTACTGATTATAATCTGATTATTATTAAGGGCCAAAACTCTGATATCACCATCATCACCATCATCATCATCATCATCATCATCAGTATTCATAAATTAATGATAAGCCCAGACTCAATATGTTAGTCACATATTGATCATAAGCTACTAAATTAAATTGAAATAGTGGTAGTCAACATAAAAACAACTGCTCCAACATAAAAAAACAGTGTTATAAAGACTTTTTTTAAAGTAGATGTTAGAGTTCATCCATGATTTTATACCAGAAATCCATGCTATTAGTGATACAGTACAGTATGCATGGCAGAACTAACCAAATTATTCAGTAGAAGGAGACTAAAATTAGATAAATGCTACATGAATTTGTGTAATGTGTTTTCAAAGGTAACCTGATTGGTGGAAACAGGATTCCCTGAAGAAGAGGTAACCGCTGGGACGAAGCCAAGACAGCATCTTCTCTGCCAGTGAGCACAGCTCCTCATCACTCAGATACATGAGCAACCAGTTAGAAAAGATCAGGTCAAATCTGTAGGAGGGAAATCATACAAATTTAAACAGACATATGATTCTGTTCATGCATCAAGACTAATTTGTCTACTTGGCCATCCAACATAACTTCATTTATTGTTTATTGGTATATTGTTGTAATACCAAGTATGACCCTATGTTTCAATGTTCCATCTATGTTGAAGATAACCTTTGTTTAACTCCACAAGTAGTCAAGATGGATTATATTTTATAAGCTTAATATTTGAAAACGTATCAAATTGAGTGCCATATCCAAATCGCATCATGATAATAAAAAAAAAGTTCTTTAAAATTAATGTGTGCTCATGTTTTAGAGTGTACTATGTTGCCAGTTACCTCTCATTCATCCACTTCGTTAATTAATTCATGAGAATACATGAGAAATTACGGAAAATATCTTTATTCCCACGCCAACCTCTTTTCGGGAAGCTCCAGCTGTGTGACATCTGCTTGGATAAACTCTGCATTTCCAAGGTGGCTGTTCTGTTCCTTGTTTTTTTTCAAAAAGTTCTCCATGAAGTCCACAGCTGTCACATGATGTGCTTTGTCAATGAGATGCCTTGTGTATCGTCTGGAAAAATCAAAGGTCACATTTTTATAATGACTGCAGGACAGTTCCTGATGCAGTTAATTTATCATTTTTATGACTTATGTAAGAAAATACATTGATTGGAAGACTTTTAGTGTTGCTGAGCATGATTGCTTAGTGTTGCTTAGTTTGAATCTCAGGTCTACCAAGCTGCCACTGCTTGGCCCCTGAGCAAGGCCCTTAACCTTCAATTGCTCAGCTTCAATTTAAAAAAAAAAAAGATAAGCTGTAAGATGCCAAATGTAGTAAATGTCAACAGTAAAAGTCTGAGTTTTTAGACTTTTGCAGGTTTTATTTCTAAAGAATTTCATTCTTATAAAATAAATATATAGCATTTTACTCCAATGACTACATTGTAATCTTCTTTCGGCTTGCATCGACCTCTTACCCATATATGTAGTATGCCAAATATGTTAATATGCTACCAACATTCTGAATAGATTACTCATTTGGATGTTTGCTTAAAGATGATAAGACCAAGTCCATGTTTTGCTTGTGATGTTTATTAATGTGTTACTAAATATTCTTATAGGCTTTATCGTCATCATCCTTCTGGTTAAAATAACTGCAGTAATAAAGGCAAACGTAAGCACCTCTATAAAAGACATAAAAAATAACTAGGAATAACATATAAATATGCTGTAGCACTAGTTTTGTTATCTGTGATTATTTCATTCACTTCTAAGAGCCTGTTGAACCTTGCATATAATAGATTGGTAATTTGTAGTTGGATGATGCAAATTCAGTGCAAAAGCAGCTTGTTAAAAGTCAAAGCTATGCAAATGCGATGCTTGAAACTGTGTTTAAGATTCCCCTTATCACTTAAACACTCAGAAATGATTTAAAACAACAACAAAAAAAATATTTAAAACATAAAATATTTAAAAGATATACCCAAGGACCAAAATATAAAAAGAAAAATGCACCATTAAAACAACAACAGTTTTGTTTAGTTATTATAACTAATAATAAATAATATAAATATAAATAATAGTTATTATTTAGAAACTATAATGTGATATTTCTAGGAAAAATGGGGACTTAACAGACTATTTATGATGGCATTTATTATACTGATTAAAAGGACAGAATTCACCAGATAGTTTAGAGATATAATCACAGAGAGATGAAGTAACTTCTTGGTAGTTAACTGCAATAAGCAATAATAATTATAATTTATAAATATTATTTTAATCATTTGAATTTTTTATTAAAATTTAATAATTAATAATCTGTCCAACTAAACACCATTTCATGACAATGTTATAATATTTCTAGTCTGGTTAACAATAGATAGACTTCTCAAAATATTCTAAAAAATATTGTGGTTTTATTTTGTATATTATAGCAGGGCCAACAACAGCTCTGTTAGCTCTGTAACTCTAGCTTGACTTATGGCAATAATATTGTGAGATCACTAACCCAATGCCAGCACCTAGTTCTAATACATCAATGCCCTCCAGGTTGGGCAGAATCTCCAGGATTTCAGGTAGCTCATGCTTGCTCAGCTGCTGTGCCTTGGAGTCCAGCATCATCTCCTCCACTGTGGCATTCTGAGAATGCTCTTTCCAGAATGCATTCATGGTGTTTCGCTCTTTTACCATGGAAAAAGAATGATGTAGATACAAATTAATTGTGACTTAAGGTGACATAACACTCCAGTGTAGCCCAAACTCTTGATTTATTATTATTATTATTATTATTATTATTATTATTATTATTATTATTATTATTATTATTATTATTATTATTATTAATAATAATAATAATAATAATAATAATAATAATAATAATAATAATAATAATAATAATGTTCATTGTTGAGAAAATAGAGAGATGAAGTATCTTGTTGGTGCTTTACTGCAGAAAGAAACTTTTGGTGTAAGTACTGCCTATTACGTTATTTTAATCATTTGGAACCGTCAAAAATAAACACCATTTCATGACGATATTATAAAATGGTTAGACAGATTAACAACAGAAAGACTTCTCAATAGTATTCTACAGATCCGAAAATAATGGTTTTATTTAGTATATTTCATATATATTATATAAAGGTTTATTCCTGGTTATAGCATGGTCAACACCTGATGTATTAATGCTTGCCTTGCCTGATGTGTTAATGACCACATTCAACACTATAAAACTATTTTGACTGCACTGATTGGAGTATCTTTGAGGCTGGAACTGACAGCCTGGATGAACTGACTGACACTGACATCTTACATCGGTTTTTGTGAAGACGTGTGTGTCAACCAAACATGCCATGGTTCACAGCTAAACTGAAAAAACTTGGAAGATGCCTACAGAGGGGAGGACAACGCCCTGTATACGCAGGTCAAGAAACTGAAAGTATGAACTAGAAAGTATGGTTTGCTACAGAAGCTGTTAATGCGTGTGAGTTCTACACTGCAGTCATTGAATCTGTCCTGTGCACATACATCTTTTAAATGTGTCCTGTTTCTTTCCCCAGGCAATCACCCTGATTAAAAACTCACCATAATTATATTCCCTGCTTCATAGCATAAGTACTGCATTATCAGAACTGTCAGTCATCACATCGTCCATATACATTACACACACTACTGCTGCTGCATATTGTACAAAACGATATTATAGCACAATACTGTTATTTACACTACCGTGCAATCTCACACTATGTACATAACTGATCTGTCATATGTTCTGTGTTCCTATTTAATACTCGTACTTTCCATATTGTCCCACATCATCTGTATTGTCTTGTATAGTCTGTTTTATCTTGTCTTGCATAGTCCAAGCTAAATGTATAGTACAGTGTTATTTACGTCTGGACTCTTCAGAGTCCAGACGTAAATAAGCAGTATTGTGTTGCACTTGGCCAATTAACCTGATTCTAATTCTAATTCTTATTCTGATTCACACCTTATAGCAGACCAATTGTAATTTGGAACATAAATGCAAACAAAATGAGTAACATTCCAAATTTAATTCCAAATTTTTATCCCATCCCTTTATTTAAATCCAAATTCCAATTATCTTGGATTATCAATTATCAGAATATCTTGGATTCTAATCTTATATCGTAAAAAGCTTGATTGGAAACAAGACTATATTCATAAATACCAAGAGTATGTAGTCAAACAATTTGATATATAACTATGTAAACACAATATAACTACTGAGTAACAACACTTTACTTAAGCCTAATTTTTTTTTATTTATTTTTTATTACATCATAAGCAATAGAAAAAAGCTTAAAGCCACTATCAAACTTTCTTTTAATCTTCAAGATCTTACCACAGCAGTTAGGCTCATACTTGAATTCCTGGTATGAAAATCATGTTTATAAAGTCAGGAATTATGCCTGCTCATATTACCAAGACAATAAAAGATAAAGTGGTAAATGTAATCTGATGTAAACTAATGTAATCTGACCCAGGTTAATTAATGTCACTGGGCAGACGCCCTAATTCAGAGCAACTTACATTTTTTCCCTCATTTTATAGAACTGAGAGATAAGGGCCTAGCAGTGGCCCAGCTCTGTATTCTTCAACACAGATTATAAAATATTGCTTTAGGTAGCTATTTCATGTCCCAGCTCTTCTCTTAACAGTCATTATCAGTCTGTTGATTATTGTTAATGGTGAATTAAATAAAATAAATTATATATTCCAAAAAACTCTGATCTATGTAACTCAATTAAGAGGTGGCACATATAGAGAAAGAGCACTGGGCAGATTTTATCACAGCTTTAAATATTTATACAAATGGTACTATATTTTTCACTGCTACTGTATTCTGCATTATAGCAAGATTATTAACACCAGCACTATGAATTTTAGGTTTCTGAAAAACTAGTTTGTTATCACTATGTTGGTCCATTGTAATACCTTGCTATCTGGATGTTTTAGTAGCTGATTAAACTGCTCCATTTAGTCCAGAATGCAGCAACCAGAGTCTTATACAGTAACAACAAAGATTTGATCACAAAAATAACCCTATTACATTTATGGCATTTGGCAGACACCCTTATCCAGAACGACTTACATTTATCTTATTTTCATACAGCTGAACAATTGGGGGTTAAGGACCTTGCGCAGGGGCCCAGAAGTGGTGGTACTGGAATTCAAAATCACAACCTTTCAGTCAGTGGTCCAACACCTTAAACACTGAGCTACCAGATCCCCTATCTTATCCACTCTGCACTTGTTCCCAGTGAAATTTCACATTGATTATAAAATACAACTATAACATATAAGGCACTGAATGGACTCACTCCATAGTACCTGAACAAACCTTTGATTTATTCTGACCATCATGATTAAATCAAAAGGTGCAGGCTCTTTTCTGGTACCTAGAAAACACAGCCTTAATTGATCAATCTAGGCTACAATTTGATTGGTTTAATAAAGTTTTTAAGTTAAGTTTTTTCTCTTAGATAAAGGTGTACATCAGAGGCATTCATGAACACTTGTAAAAGCCAACATTCTGTTTTGCTTATTCTTCTTAGACAAAAATGTATTAATTACTACTCCTCCTAAGGCTTTCGAGCCACATGCAAAAAAATCAGATATGTTGTAGAACCTGGTCTGAAGATTGTACTTAGAGTGGCCTTTTTTGCCATAGACACCCATTATAAACCGGTTTTCCTGCAGCCCCTCCCCAATATATGCAAAATCAAAAATCTTTATACAACATTGACATGTTACATTACAAAACAATGAGGGGAACTTCCTCACGGGTATTTGGATGACGTCACATGACGTCATGTGCAGCCCCGCCCCCAAAATGATAATTTATCACAAAATGGACATGTGATATATAAAAAGACTCAGCACAATGAGGGGAATTGCGCCACAGGTATTTGGATGATGTCACATGCTCGTATCTACTCACCTCCAAAAGTATTTACACCCTAGCATACCAGCCTTTGGAAATACCTGCTCTCACAAGCCAACATCAAAGTTTGTCACGTTGAAGTTTATAAATCTAGTTGAATAATGCTTCGTTTTATAAAATATATTATAATCTATTTGAATAGATTTCAGTCCTTTTCATGTTTATAAAGGATGAAATTCATTTGTATAGTTATGTAGCTGTTAATTTGTCTTTGGAATGCAGTTAGAGTGACTTAATAAAACTTATAAAACCGTGGTCAACAAATTTCTGCATCAACTATTAAGCTACAGTATTTGTCTTTGTTGAGGGCACTGACTAGACCAGACTATACCTTTCTATTCTCTCTTTGAAAATTGCATACATTGTTGGGTTGTTCATGTTCATTCAGATGTTGTTAACGCTCAACTTTCTGTTATGGAGTTACTCTAAAATTCAAGTCAAGTCAAGTCAAGAAGCTTTTTACAACACTAGATTGTTGCCTATATTTTAAGTTTGTAAATAGCCAAAGTGTGTTTGACAGGCTGGAGCTGGAATAAGGTGCAGTTGAATAAAGATTTACATCATCTTAATTCAGCTGTGCCTTAATTCCAGCTCCAGCTTGGACAATGCAGTTGCATTAAAATATTTGACAGTGAAAACCACTGATTTGATTTGTCAGATAAAAGGTATAAAAGGTACAAAATCTGCACCAGTGCTTAGAAAAAAGTTCATAGGAGTGCTTCATAAATAAAAAATTACCACAATATAAAAGAAAAAGAATTACAACGGACCTTAATAAATATGTTTACTGCTACTGTTATACCCTGATAGGCAGGAGTAATTATACTAATGCAATCAATACTTTACAGCGTCTGTAACTGCCTTTTTACATAGTGAGGTGTAACAGAACTTGTTCTCTCTCTCTGTTTCTCTTTCAGACACAAGCACATTAGTGTGCTAAGTAAACACATTTACCACCATTGTTGTACAGACACACACACAGACATGCACAGTAGCTGCTGAAGTACTGATGAATCATGATTATCCATAGAAAAGCACAGCTGTCAGTCAAAACATGCTCGTGTAACATACGCATGCGCACTGCATTTAAGTCATTCACATCATTTAAAGCAAATGAATTTATACATAAAAACAAAATAGTCACTTTGCAAAATATTCTTGAACTCTTACCTTTGTCCATAATTTGTAAAAAAATAAATAAATAAAAAAATAAGAAAAGAAAAAAGTTGTGCTAATTTATAAAATTAAATATACAAAGCGTAGGTGATTGTGGTTTGTAAAAGTCTATTAAAAATTAGTTAGTAGTGATAATTCAGTAGTCAAACTGCCAGTCAGACTGACAGGTGTTCGTTCTCCCCCCCTTTTAAATACTGACACCACTTTACAGCTGTGAGTGCACTGATTAAGAGAGAGAGAGAGAGAGAGAGAGAGAGAGAGAGAGAGAGAGAGAGAGAGAGATTATGTATGTATGTGTGTCTGTGTGTGTGCCTGTGTGTGTGTGTGTGTGTGTGTGTGTGTGTGTGTGTGTGTGTGTGTGTGTGTGTGTGTGTGTGTGTGTGTGTGTGTGTGTGTGTGTGTGTGTGTGTGTGTGCCTGTGTGTGCCTGTGTGTGTGTGTGTGTGTGTGTGTGTGTGTGTGTGTGTGTGTGTGTGTGTGTGTGTGTGTGTGTGGTATTAGAAGTAGTGGCCCTTTAAAGCAAGGCTGTGAGTGCGTAAAAGCATGTAGTCATTGGTTATTTGGTGCAGATTTCTGTGTAGTCGTGATTCTTTAACATTAACAGAAGGAATCGATGTCTACAGAAAAAGGTTCTTCAGGAAAACCACACACGCACACACGCACGCACGCACACACACACACACACACACACACACACACACACACACACACACACACAGAGAGAGAGAGAGAGAGAGAGAGAGAGAGAGAGAGAGAGAGAGAGAGAGAGTGAGAGTGAGTTTGAATCCCGTCTCCAGCATGTGTGCCATTGTGTCCTACGATGTGTTGGCATTCAGGGGATCTCATGCCCTAAATGCCCCGTGAAAGGCTCCAGGTTCCCCAAGCCTGTGTAGTTTAAACATTACAGAAAGTGGATGGAATATAAACCTTTAAAAAGTGTTGACGTGTCGTTCTGAAATACATTCACAAACTAGCTGTGGTATAACCGGAAAAACACGGCTTGGCACGAGTCAGTAGGTCTGTCACCTCTCGTCTTTTCTGCACATGCCATTATGATGATGACAACAAAGTAATGAATGATAAAAAATACAATAAGTGAAATGACCACAAGGTTTACACAGCGACCTGTTTTACTGTTACTGAAAACTCGTTACCACACATTTTTACACCTTTCTTTAACACCTGACTTACTCTACCTGCTATAGACAACACACTGATTTTTGACACTAACTCACCGACACATTTACATTTACATTTGGCAGACGCCCTTATCCAGAGCGACGTACATAAGGCACCATACATTCATCAAGTCATACAGTGTAGCAGCTCGTTTTAAATAGGTTTAGACTTACTTTATTTCAGCTGTGATCTTCACTAAGCAGGATTCACAGGTTTCAGCAAAATGTCCAAGCAAAAAAAAAAAAAAACAGTACATCATAAAATTGACATCTCTCAACAGTTGCATAGAGAACAAGTATTTCCAGTCTAAAATAACTTTTATCCACTCTAAAATCCCCCTCACCACTCTCCCAAATTGTACTATTTATTATATAATATAAATGCTATTTATTATATAATATAAATAGTGTATATCATAGATATATTGTCTGTATTTATATATTAAAGTATTTTGTAGAAACTTATTAGACTTCATTAAGTTTATTTGCTATAAAACACGTTCTTTGCGACAAAGGAGTGAGTTTAAAACCGCACAATCTGGCATCACTGTCATAATCTCACCTCTTCCCCTAAGCGTGGATAAAGTGTAAAGTTGCATTATTGAAACTTATTGAAATAAAATCAAAATTCAGTTTTTCATTTCTTAAAAAAAAACCAACAAAAAAAAAACAAAAAAAAAAACACTATGATATAAAGACTATTTCATGTAAAACTCTATGATCCTGCAGTGGCAGCCTGGGAGTCTTAGAATTTTACGTATTAACTCAATATAAGGGATTTTCTTATACTTTCTTATTAGCCTGTTCATCATTAAAGGTTGAGTGTACGTTGTTTGAAAGCCAATGTTGACATATAAAATCACCAAAACAAACACGCCCCAACCCAAATGGGTCCCACCCCTGTATTGATAGCTCCGCCCACACATACGTACGTAAAGCAAGCAAATAATGGAAAGAAATGTGTCTTTATCATAGCTGAAGGGAAGAACAATATGATTGCAGAAAAACAAACAAGCAAAAATAACACACAAGCATAATCATGCAAAGGACGGCATATATTAGTTCTGTGAAACACAGCAAAACCAACGTTACTCACCTATCGAGAAGGAAAAAAGCGCCTCGGCATCTTAAGTAAAGTTGAATTTCCCAAGTCAATAACTCCTGAGCTAAACGCTGTTACTAGCAAAAAGTGGTTGTAGCTGCCTGTCTACATTACTACGATAAAAAAGAGGTGTTATTTGTGTAGTAACAGCGTTTAGCTCAGGAGTTATTGACTCAGGAAACTCCAATCTGAGAATATGCTCCAACTTCCTGCTCCTTCAATTCTGATCCTATATTAAAGCTGATCCTATATTAACACGGGTCCTACTTCTTGCCTTATCGTAAGTCTTTCTTCGTTTTCTTTGTTTTTATCCTCCATGTCAATGCTAAAACCGCTTTCTTCTAATGTCACACATGTGCACTGAACACTCTCTCCGCTGTATATTAACAAGCCCCGCCCCTTTCTGCTCATTGGCTACACGTTTGTTTTGATTTTTGTTTATTATTCGGTCTGACTCAGTTTTCTGAAGCATTTCTCAAAAATCGGAGACCCTGCCTTTAAGTAAAGTTGGATGCATATTCACAGATTCGACTTTCCCGAGTCAATAACTCCTGAGCTAAACACTGTTACTACACAAATAACACCTCTTTTCTATCGTAGTAATGTAGAGAGGCAGCTACAACCCAATCAAAATCAGCTTTCCTCTGTGGTGGACAAAATACACAAGTCTCTATGTGCGGACGGCTGAGAGACAGATTCCTAGGGACCGTCTGCAAAGTGCAAAACCCGACAAGCGAGTACAACAAAAACAGTCAATAACTTCACAGTAATACACTGTACTGTCACCAAATTCAGCTCACACATTTTGGTGACACCCTCGCCTCCCATATTGACAAGACATGCCCCTTTCTGCTCACTGGCTACACGTTTGTTTTGTTTGTCGGTCAGACTCAGTTTTCTGAACCATTTCTCAAACAACGTACACCCCACTTTTAATGCCTTAGATAGATAAAAGACTGGATGAACTGCAATTTTCTGTTGTTAAACTCCGATAAGACAGAAATACTACTTATAGGTCCAAAAACCAGTGCACAGAAACTCTCACAACTTAACTCCCATTTAGAGAGATGTACTGTTACTAGTAGCTCGACAGTGAAAGACCTGGGTGTTATATTAGACAGCAACTTGTCTTTTAAAAATCATATCGCCCATACTACCAAAACAGCCTTCTTCCACATTAGAAATATTGCCAAGCTGAGAAACATCCTGTCTGTCTCTGATGCTGAGAAGCTAGTTCATGCATTCATGACCTCTAGACTCTACTACTGTAATGCATTACTAGGTGGTTGTCCTGCATCTTTAATAAATAGGTTACAGTTAGTCCAAAATGCAGCTGCCAGAGTTCTCACTAGGACAAGAAAGTATGAACATATAACCCCAATTTTATCATCTCTACACTGGCTACCTGTTAAGTTTAGAATTGATTACAAACTGCTGCTACTTACGTACAAGGCTCGTAATGGTTTAGCTCCCATGTATCTAACTAGTCTTCTAACACGTTACAATCCTTCACGCTCTCTCAGATCACAAAACTCAGGACTTCTGGTAGTTCCCAGAATATCTAAGTCTACTAAAGGTGGTAGAGCATTTTCTTATTTAGCTCCCAAACTTTGGAATACTTCCTGATAGTGTTCGGGGCTCAGACACACTTTCCCAGTTTAAATGTAGATTAAAAACTCATCTCTTTAGTCAGGCATACACATAATACATCCTATAATATCATGCACCAGTACATCAGACCTGCACATTTTTATGAACAGCAGATATGTTAATCCCTCTCCACTGCTTCTCTCTTTGTACCCATCCCGAGGCATCCAGCTCCCAACGTCCTCTGTGGGACAAAGCCTTTGGACGTCCACTGAGCTGAGGCCGACTCTAAGAATCCTGAGACATCTCCAGTTAGACTCTGTGATACTAAGGAGATCTGAAGTCCATGAACCTTACACCAATACAACATTTGTTTGACTGTATATTACAATCACACCCCCAGTGTCACCCATATGAGGATGGGTCCCCCTTGAGTCCGGTTCCTCTCAAGGTTTCTTCCTTTACCAATTTAAGGGAGTTTTTCCTTGCCACTGCTGCCTGAGTCACCTCAGACTTGCTCATAGGGGGATAAATACTATATACTATAGTGATACTATATATGAACTAAATATATCTAATAATAATCTTGAATTTTTATTCTGTTAATTCTTTTTCTTTTATTATTCATTATTTCTTTTATTATTCCTTATGTTTACCTTCTGCTCTATGTTTATGTTCTGTAAAGCTGCTTTGAGACAATGTCTATTGTGCCTTATAATATTGTGCTATACAAATAAACTTGAATTGAACTGAATTAATGCTTTGAAAATACCTAACAAAAAAAGTTTGGCCTTTTGCTCCTGTACAACTTAATCATATGCCTTATGAATTATATTTAGTTTTGTCAAGTCAAGTCAAGTCAAGTCAAGTAGCTTTTATTGTCATTTCAACCATATATACCTGTTGCAGTACACAGTGAAATGAGACAATGTTTCTCCAGGAAAATGGTGCTACATAAAAGCATAGACAGAGCAAGTGTAATCACAGTACAGCTTTGGATATTTAGACAAACTCCATTGAGTTTTATCAATACAATATACAATAATACAATATTATGTGTCCATTCAGATATTATGATATTCTATGTACTAATACAATTATGTAATTAGCCATTAAATGAAATCAGTGAAGTTAAATCTTAAAAAAAACAACAACCTGTAAATATCAATTATTATTAAAAACATTAACACCTATTTATATACAGATATGCATTGTTTGTTTCCATTCTCTCAGACTGACATGGACAATGTCATATAATAGCTAAATTAATTATGTAACCTGCGAGGCAGATTTATGCTATGAACTGTCCCATTAACCACTAGGTCAGGGTGGTAGGGCATATTGTGTGTTGCATAATAGTAGTCGGTGTTTATTGGTGATGCAAGAAGTGGTCTTACAGTGTAAACCAACCCCATATGAACACGCCAGTCTGCTTATCAGCTGCAGGCCCTGAGGTAATCACTGACCAGGTGATGTTTCTGGAGGCACACGGCAACCTTGATGAAAGCGTAAATATACAACTCAGACCAAACTGATAACACAGTTTATCCCTTGACATGATTCTAACACCACGATTCCAAAGTCCAAGGTTTGGATGACCTACAAGTTTATAATATCCCTAAATGATAAAATCATAAAGCACTAATTGCATGTGATGCAAGACAAAACTAACTCACATGAAGATGACTACATGTTTACATTTTGTGTTTTCCCATTTAACTACTTCAAATTTGTACTTTTACATATTGATTCAAAACATAGCTTCCACTGATGACTGGGACCAGGGACATCAGGTTTTATCTGAACTCATACATTAGCAGCGTCTAACATGAAACTCATCAGTATTCAGCTAAATCGTGCACTTCCTAATAAGTCAATAAGCCATTTTCTCTCATGACACAGAGATGTATATCGTTTCCCTGGAATGCTATGTCTAACACGAAATAGCAAAATATGAGGATGAGTAGCATAGTATAAAAATGCTTATAAACTTTAAATTCCTTTTTTACAGTTTATGGTGAATAACCCTCATTTACATGAATGTATTCCACTTAGTTTTTGATAAAATAATTAATACAGTATTAAAATAATTAATACAGTATTAATTATTTTATCAAATACAATATTAATTATTTTGATAAAATAATTAATATTGTATTTGGAGGTAGATCAGTGGACAGAGAAAATCGTTGTTGAGTTATTATCACAAGCTGGTTAGCTAGACTGCAATTTTAAAGTGTAGCCAAGATACATTTCAAGCATTACACATTAAATGATGGTATTAATTTGGTGAAATAAACAACATAAAATAAACAAAAATATAACCATTTCAAAAGATTAAAAACTAACAAATGCAGCCAATCCCAATTGTGTATTTATACAAATGTATTTACAGTGTTTCTCGCCCTATTTGATTATTACAATCCTATGGGGTTGAAGGGCTGGGGTAAAAATAATTAGCAGGGTTGCTAGGTCTCAGCTACAATATCTGGTCTCAGCAACTAAATTACCATATATAACACTAGATGGCAGTATGCCATTTAATTGCAAGAGAACTGCTGTCAGGTTAAACTCCCCAACACAAGCACTCACAAATTTCCTTAAAGCAATAGAAATCCAGATTAGTTCATGTTTTTGTTTTAAACAACAGAACATAAGGATAAAAATAGAAATACCAATCTTTGTTCCTCTTGTATGTAATGTGGACCAGTGTCATAAAATTGTTTGTATGAAAGGTTGTATTAGCTGCTGATTGAAGTGTATGTCTTATTGTTGCATAACCAGAATTCCTAAACTGGGACAAATATAATAATCACAAAAGAAACAATGGCTCAGAGCTAACTCAATTAGAGAATTGACAAGTCCTTAAACAGTGCAAAACAAAAAGTGGCTCAGGAACAGGGTTTGTGTCTTAGATCTCATGGGATGGAGCCCTCTGTTGGCGTGGAGGTCTTGCATGATTTTTTTTATTACAGTACACATGCCCTCAGATTTCCCTCGGATGGGCTGTTCCAAAAGCTGAACCACCCCTTTGATGGGACCTGAGCATAATGAAGTTTTGCATAATGAAGTCATATGATCCACAACACTTTACAAACTGACAATATCGACGTAATACCTTGTTTAAAAACTCAGAAGTTATTTTAATCTTAATCTTAAACATAATTTCCTATGAAAAATACACAGCAACATAAGGCACATTTTGTATTACTGAGTTTTCTGAGAAAAAAGGAAAAGAGAAAAACAGATGATTTAATCTGCTTAGGTGATAAAAACATACTGATATAATTATATTCAATGACACAGTATTATTATCTCAATTAAAGGCCTTGCTTATTTAATAGGCATAGGCCTAATCACAGCGCTGTCTGTGTGTGAAGCTGTGTGAATTACAACACTTCCAGGTCAGGATTATTCATTCCTATTCCAATACCAAGTATAATCCGAGTAAATGTGCGATATTTATCACTTTTTCATGAGATGTATTGCAAATTATGTAGCCTAGTGACTAAGAAAATGCAGTGTCTGGTTGACACCTAGCTTTATGTTTTTTTTTACTGTGCTGTTTTGTCAATGATTTGTCTCTATGTCCTAGCTGAATGTTTCTGCATAATAGGTGCACCATTGTTGTAGGATTTAGAATGCAGTCACATTATCTCTCTTTCTGTATTTTTTATTTATCTTCTATTTCTGTTCTGAAACACATTGATAAGTGGCCATTAGCCCTATGCTCTATCTAGGTAGAAAAAAAAATACATATTTTCTCTAGTTCAGTGATGGACAGAGCTCTAGCTTTACCTCACATGATTTTCATAGTTGAGTCAGCATCATTATCTATTTGCAGACTGTGAAAATCTACCTCCAACTGCAGCATTAACTCTTTGCTAAACATACAGCATTTCTCAACACAGACATATCAGCTATGATTTGATATTTTTTAATTTTAACAATTTGACAGCTCTTAATACTGTTTGTTCGTAGGATTTTTGGGTGCGATTTCACTATGAATATTTCATCAAAGGTATTCAGGTACATTCAATCTGCAAGAAAGATTAACACAATACAAAAATCAGCAGTGCCACGAATCAGCTTCACAGAAATTCAACCCTAGATATACACAGTAGATTCCTAATGAGCATCACAAACAAGTTCCTTATGTCTAATAATCACACACTTTACCAATAAGTGTTGGGCATCACCCCGCTTAGTTAGTGCAATACATCAATAACACCAACATTTCGAGGCACTGAACAACTATTTGTGTGAGTTTTTCAGAATTCATCAAACTATTCAGGATGAATAGTGTGGTACTTAAGTAATGATCAAACTATTATAATCTTTTGAAAATATAAAGGAAATCCTCTTTAAATCATTTTACAAAGATATTTGCCATTTCAACTGTAAAGGGAATGCGAAAATTTAAAAACACCCCAATACTGTATTAGAGGAGCTTGGAAAACTGTTCATCTAAAAGAGAATTTTAGCTTGATAGCATTTTTAGACCTTGTGCTATTTGTACTAGGGCATCTGCAAAATGCAATAAATGTACTGCAAAATGCAATAAATGTAACTATATCAGGTGGAACATTCTGAGACGAAGGAACACTTTGTAGCACACTGTTTTCCACATTGTTCAACGTTAAGCTTTAATAATGTCTTTGACAAAAAAGGACACACTGAAATCATTCTCCTGGCTGCATCATGAGTTATCACAAAGTTGTGATGGGTTTTAACAGCATACATGTCAACACTGCAAAATCAAAAATTGTTAATTTCCCCAATTTTTGCGACCCTTGAGACAAAAAAAAAAGACGAAAGGCTAAATGTCAAAACCATGCATTCTCAAACAGGCTCAAGAGCCTTGATTACTAGCTTCATCACTGCTCATCACTGCTAGCTTCATCGCTGCTCAAGGCAACGTGGCTCAACTAAATAGAAAAGACAATCAGACACATGAGGAACAGGTGTGCAGTAGCGGGCAGGAACAGACAAGGGCGGGGCAGACACGTGACACAAAACACAAACAAATGCACATGGCCAAAATCCGGGCCGAGTCCTGACAGGAATGAAAATTGAAACTCAGTTGATTCCTGACTTAGAGCCACTTGTCACAGTTATTTGAAAAACTACCTAGTTATCTTTGAGGATATCAAATGTGCAATATTTTTGGTTGAAAAATGAAGCTCTAAACATAAACTATAGACAAATAACTATCAATTTATCAAGCCATTAAATTATTATGGAAAAATTTTAAAACAATATGAAAGACAAAAATGATGAAGGTAAAAATGGTTGGATAACATATTTAAATATCCAGAGATATCTAAGCTGCTGTTTTTCTCATTTGAATGATTCTGAGAGCTTTATTATGCTATTTGTTTAGATGATATTTCTTGGCTCTTTAATCCTGTTTCCTGTTCATGCAGAGAAGCATCTTCACATCTCCATAAACAATTCATTCTGCTGAAATATTATATAGTACCACCTTCCTCTCTTGTCATCGCTCACTGTGTGTGTGTGTCCATGCATGAGGGTCTGTGTGGGTGGGTATATACATAAGGAAACTGCTTTAATAAACATTGGCCTGCGGCTCTCTAAAGACTTGTGTTAGAGATCATTGGGCATAGATTACTTTCACCCCATGTTTGCTTTTAAATTCACTTTAAATTTTGGTCAACATATGTTTTCCATTTCTGCCTTAAGGCAATGCAGGCTTTATTTATTTATTTATTGTTTGTTTTTTGTTTTTTTCCAAAGCATTTTTTCATCTGCTCTCCTCTGCAATCTACTCTCTCTGATTTAAGCCTCTTTTCCTTTTTATGTCTGCACCCAGGATATTAGTTGGTTACAGGCCATGGCACATGCTGAGCTCTGCTGCAAATGACAAGAACAGAGAGAAAACGAAAGGGAGAGATTGCAAGAGAGAAAGAAAGGATCCGATAAATAGAAGAGAAGGAAACTTTAGGATACACTGGAGTCTACACTGCCATTTGTACTATCCTGACTACCATGATGTCAGGTCTGTGAATGTGTTAGTCAGCAATTAAACCACAGAAAACACTTTAGAGAGGCTGCTGTTAGATTAATGTGCATCTATAAATAAACAGGAGAACAATGCAGTGTGGTTTGGGTCGTTTCTTTATTCACAGACAGATGGCCATTAAAACACTAAAGACCTCTAAATTATTGTTACATGAATAGCATTTTATTCTGGTAAATTACACTCAAAATACTTTGCTTAATTTTATCAAGGCAGTGAAATAAATGCAAAATTCAAAATTTATTGAAGGCTCTCTGTTAGTATATTACTGAGTATCTTAGATGTTCCAATACATTAAAGGTTTACATCAGTATTTTCACTCTAATCTTTATCCATCACATGTGCACTGGGTGTAAATGATTACCAATGGCACTAATTTGAACACAATGCAAAACATTTTGCCCTCAGTGTCAATCATTCAACAATACAATAATACATCTAAGGTCAGTTGATAAATCAGAAATGAAACTGAATTTATAAAAATGTTCTGCAAAATGTTCTTTAAAAATGTTTCCATTACATGTGGTAGATAATCCTTAGGTTGGCAAATGTTGCAGCATTATTAATGTTAATAGTCATGAAATTGTGGATGTGAGGGCTTATTATGTTACATTTTTGCTAATGGAGATGGGCTAGAAGAGAGCTAGAGAGAAACTGACTCTGTGGCTCTGTTACACTATCCAGTCACTTCATTAGTCAATACACTGCAAGTACTCAAGCATGACTTCATTTGACTTTTGGAAGCTGGAGCTCTCTCTCTCTCTCTCTCTCTCTCTCTCTCTCTCTCTCTCTCTCTCTCTCTCTCTCTCTCTCTCTCGCTCTCTCTCTCGATATATTTCAAATAAATTATGCTGTGATATAATAATATATTTCACAGTGAGAAGCGTTGTGCCAGACAAAACCTCCAAATCTGCCAATTTGCTCCCTATCTGTGAGAGTACGTGTTTTCCTGTATTAGGCTCAATGGAAGGCAGAGTAGCCCAATTTCTGTTAGAGAGAGAGAGAGAGAGAGAGAGAGAGAGAGAGAGAGAGAGAGAGAGAGAGAGAGAGAGAGAGAGAGAGAGAGAGAGAAAATTATGTGTGGGGCAATAGTGGGGATTTTATAGCTGTAGGATGGATGATGCAAATAAGAAACATCCAGAAGGCTCCTCTATCAGTCTGTTGTGTGTGTATTTGTGTATCTGTGTGTGTGTGTGTGTGTGTGTGTGTGTGTGTGTGTGTGTGTGCGCATGTGGCATGTGGAGAAAATGAGGAAGCCAAATGGCTGAAACAAATTTCTTTGTGCTTTGTTTGTCCCCCTGGGATCATTTCTCTGACAATGTGTGTACAGTATGTGTGTGTGTGTGCTTGTGTGTTTTGGGGTCTAATGTAATGTGTTATGAGCTCATTAAGTGAATAAGGTTGATAGTTTCACTGATTCTGTTTCCCTCTCCTTTGACCTCTTTTCCATAAAGTCCTCCAATTTCCTAAAAATTATAGAATTTTTCCACCAGAACAGGACCCACAGGTTAATTCTGCCATTATGTGGTCAGGTGTTGCAGTGAATATCTATAGTACCCTGTGCAAGGTAACCTTACAAACTTTTATCTTACTTTTGAAGCCTTTGAAACACTGAAGCACGGCTGCTGCTTCTAATCTCTATGATTAATAGAGATCCAGTGAAATTAAAGATACTGGACTAAATAATGATTCATTTCCTTACTCATCAATTTGCCACATACATTTATAAAGATGGATAATTTGCCCTTCCTCCTGCTATATCACTTGCTTTGTCAATTTTTTATTTATATATCTTTTTTTTTGATCTTCTATTTTTGTTTGTGTTGCACAGACTGGTGATATAGTCACTTTTGAATCTGGTAGCTCTTGTGCATGGCTAGCCTGGCTTGTCAACATGACTCCACGTCTCAGCTCCTTCCTAAATTCATTACTGGTGATTTGCCTCCATTTGTTTTCATTGATTTGGACTCTAGCCTAATGCATACTATTGCAGTATAGTTCCCTGCTCCTGCAACTTAAGTATTTTTAATCAATTCATTCATTCATTCATTCATTCATTCATTCATTCATTCATTCATTCATTCATTCGTTTTCTACCGCTTATCCGAACTTCTCCGGTGACAGGGAGCCTGTGCCCATCTCAGGCGTCATTGGGCATCAAGGCAGGATACACCCTGGACGGAGTGCCAACCCATCGCAGGGCACACACACGCTCTCATTCACTCACACACTCACACACTAAACAATCTTGACCAATTCCTGTAAATTATTATTTTAGTTTGTACCTGCCAGCAACTTTGGATCTTAAATTCCTGATATCTTACACGTTTCTCTCTTATGAACGGTCTTCTGTGGATCAAAAAATGTGCATTCATTTTATTGACATATTATCGCATAAAATTGACAAAATTTGCATAGAGCAGGGCTTAATGTAAAGTAGCTGTATTTGGAAGTAAATCCGGTTGTGCAATTATGCATATAACATGTAAATAAAGTAATAATGGCCAGAGCATGTGTCCACACATCTAAACCTTAGTCAGATTTATGTATCAGACACTGATTTGTTCAGATCAGTCAAACCTGGATGCAGTTCCTGGCTAATGTGTGGATCTGAGAAATAATAAAGAGGGGAGGAGATTCATCAAAGATAGGATATTTAAAAATAATTGTACGGAATTTAGGTTATGTATGTGTGTGTGTTATAATTTTTGAAGGTTTACTCCTTTAAAATTAGATTTAATGCAAGGCTTATAGTAAGACCAGTATGACCCATGCGTCCCATTTTCTTTAACATTTGTTGTTTGTTCTTGTGAATGCACGTCAGTCGTCTTCTTTCAATCTCTAAAAAAAGTGTCCATTAAAAGTCATTTCATATTGCCTTCTTATCTTCTACTTGTGAGTAATGTGATTGTTTTGTTTTCTTTTGTTCCATTGTGCCTTTCACAGCTGCAGGGTGTTATCCACTCTCTATCTGTCCATCTGACTGTGGGATAAATTTAGCGAGACCTCTCTTACATTGTTTACTACTGCCAACCTCTTCCGACACACACACACACACACACACACACACACACACACACACACACACACACACACACACACACACACACACACACACACACACACACACACACACCCTACATAATCAATTATTCTTTGATGTCCTCTCTTTGGAGCATCTCTTCCTTGTTCTTTAATCATTTTCTCTTTGTGTTCCCCATTTTAACCCTTCCCATTTTATTCACTGTAGAGGAACCAGGCTAATCAACATCCACATCTTGGAAATTCATTCATTTAAATTCATTACACTGTAGACAACTCCTGCTGTTAATGTAACACAAACAATGCAATTAGAGCTCCGAAACTGTACTTACTGCTCTGATATGTGTGTAGATATGCATGCCCCAAACACACATTTATACACATCCTCATATTTATGCAAATCTCTCTCTCTCTCTCTCTCTCTCTCTCTCTCTCTCTCTCTCTCTCTCTCTCTCTCTCTCTCTCTCTCTCTCTCTCTCAAATAGGCTCTTTGCCATTGCTGTAGCTTTGGAAATTTGGTTTTCTCAGTAGCACCCAGAGATGCGAGCTGACCGGATGCATGTAAAACCAGCGCTTGACATCACTCGGAGCTAAACTTGACAGTGAGCTTGGCCATGAACAGACAAATAAACTGAAAACATCTCTAAAAACCTCTCTAAAGCTCAGTCAAGTGTCCTCATCCGCTTCACAGCCTCTGTGAAAGAATACGGCTTAACACTGGAGGGTTAAATGCATCAACAGTAAGGGGTTCAAGGATTCAACTGTAACAGCTTGGTGCTACTGTACTCACAGTCTTCTGCTCAAAGGTTTAACCAGTGAGCCAGGTTTTTAACAAATCCCAATGCAGTTTTCATGGGATCATAGATAAAACAGATCTAAATGTCTTCAGGTTATAGAACTTCATGTTAACCAGCACTTACTAGAGTAATAGCTCAACCTATGAGTTCACAAGAAAAGACAAGGTAAAAAAAATGGCTAAATATTTAATAATATGTGCATATAAGCATGGCTGAATATTACGATTCAGGCACAGTGAAGTAAATATCTGAGTGTTTTTGACATTATCATGCTGTACAGTACATGGCCATGTTTTTCCTAAGTTCTTCCACAACCATGCCAATGCCACACTCCCTCCACTGGCTACTCGTAGCTGCACACGTCAGTTTTTAAACACTGATGCCTACCTACAAAGTCAAAAACAGACCAGCACCGACTTACCTCAAAGCTTTTATTACACCCCACACTGTACCACTCTCTCTCTGATCCTCTAGCACTGCTTCACTGGTCTGGTCTCACTGGGCTTGTCTCACTCTCCCAGGATACAAGGACGAAATGCCTTTAAACTCTTCTCTGTTCTAGCACCTACCTCTTGCTTAGATATTAAAATGATGAATTTAAAACGAAACAAAACAAAACAAACCATATTGTTTGTGTACTTTTCTTGCTATATAGCCTAAGTAATTAGTTTGCAACCTGATAGTATTCATTGTATGATGTAGGGAACCAGACTTGAGGTATTTATTGAGAAAGATTAACAAAGCACTTATGTAAGTCCCACGGGATAAGGGCTTCTTCTGTAAATGTAAATGTAAACGTAAATGCTATTTGCATTAATGGCATCTTCCTGTCTGCTCTACCAAACTGGCTATTTTCCTATGACCTCTGTCATAAACAAACCATTGCTGGCCACTGTATGTTTTTTTTTAATGTCACCATTCTGTGTAAAATGTGTCATTTGAAACTACTGTGTGTGAAAATGCTAGATCAGTGCAGCTGATTGGATAACTACATGAGCATGAATATGCAAGTGAACAGTACATATGCTTAAATTAAAAATCCTTAAGTAAATATTTGCTCCAAACAACACTCTAAGCAGCTTGTTCACCATCAATCTTCATCACTTTAACACCTTGCGCTGTGCTGTATTTCAGTATGTGTGTCTGATGAGGTTGTGCTTTTGAGATGAGTGAGTACTGTGTGCGGAGAGGAGAAATCAACTGCAGCTAGTAAAAGTGGTAGTAAAATACAGAGCTCCAGAGAGGGAGGGGAAGAGCAGGAAACAGGTGAGCTGTAATTAGAATTAAAGTAAGAAACATACAAACGTGCATAAGAGAGTGAGAGAATGCAATGGTGTACGTGTTAGATACATTAAAAAAAATCCTCTGTGTATGACTAAACTTGAACCACAAAAAGAAGGTGACAGGCTGAAGAGGAAGCACGACAGAGAGAGAGAGAGAGAGAGAGAGAGAGAGAGAGAGAGAGAGAGAGAGAGAGAGAGAGAGAGAGAGAACATATATCAGGAGGCAGGAGCATCAGTAGTGGGCTGTCTTTCCTCAGAGGGAGCTGTCGACACACACAGCAGTGCTGAAATTGGAACACTGCGGCACAGACAGAGACGGAAAGAGACCAGGGACAAAGAACAACTAAGAAAAAAGAGAAAAAAAATCTACATTAAAATATTCTCTTGGATATTTCCCTTCTTTTTACTGCTCTGGAACTCCCATGTTTATTTACCTTTTCACTTTTGACTGAAAATTGTGGACTTTTGGCTCACTTTTGAGCTCTCTCCCATTCTCTCTTTCATTCTTGCCTGGGCATCAAGAAACAAATTGCATCTTTTTTGTCTTTTCACCAGACAAACACTGGAACCCTGACTCTGGTATTGCAGAACTCTTTTACTCAGTTACACTTTTCAGAAATAATTTCTTCACTTTTTTCTCTGTAATCTTTCTTGATCTTTTTATATTCACTCTCCTGACTGCCTGATTTCCCTGACTTTGCTAGGCTAAAAGGATTAGGATAAAATTCATCTTCTTATACACTGCTCCTGACCCTAGCTTTGACTTTTAATGCTTGGTGACCCTGTGTGTAGGTGAAGATGTCTGCCTGTGCTAAGCACTGTAAACATGGACTGGTGAAGTTCGCCGTATCTGTACACAAACTGGTGACAGGGACGCTCATCAAAGGTATACACACACACACACACACACACACACACACACACACACACACACACACACACACACACACACACACACACACACACACACACACACACATGGGATGTGTTAATATAAAAATAAAGCCAAAAAGTCAGAAATAATAGATGACATGACTAATGTCTAGAGTCCTCTAAGAATTCCAGGCATTACTTTCTGCACTTAAAGATATACACATTACACATAATTACATCATCAGGATAATGTATTTAACATGTAATATAGCTACTATGTTTCTATTGTTATTTGTATACTGTAAAAAGCTGTGTATTTTTAAAATTTTATCGTGATAATTATTATTTGCAACATCATGTACAGTAGGTGATTATTTATACTTTCTAAACATATGTTTATAGAATTACAAATAGTTGATATATGTATAAGTAGATATATTTATATTTTGTTGTTTTATATTTGTCTACAGTTTATGTAGTGATGTACAGTATATATATAATTTTTACCTTGGTATAAAACCTTATATAGCTGCTAATGTTTATTGTTTTCCACAATAATGCAATTCATGCATGTGTAATTATGTATTTTCATATATTGCATAATTTTATTGCTTACCTTTTGGTAGTTATGAAGTTATATCAATGGATATACAACAATATCACATGAGCAAGAGTGCAGTTATACTGAATATTGCTAAATATTGGCTGTGGTTAAATAATCTAAAATAAAATCTAAATAATAGATATTAATTATAGATTAACTGTAATATTGTTGGGTTATTATAAACTGTACAGTATGTAGGTACTAATGGAAATGCATTCATTCCCTTTTCCCCTGCTTCTTCTTGTGGAGATAGCTGAGTAACAGCAAATCTGCAGATCAGAACTGTTTGTCTGATTATAGTTCGAAACCTCGCTTGAGTTCAGCTTGATGTATTGAACAGCTCTGTGTGTCCTGCACTGTGGAAGATGTATGGAGCAGACCAGCACATGGTTCAGCCTGATAAAGCACAGTTACAAATCATGTTCAGTTCATCCACTTGTGAGGACCTTAATGTCAGGTCACTTACTGGGCAGCACAAAGCTCTGACATACCCAGAGAAACATGTTTGGAACAAAATAGATTGTAGAAATACAGCTTTTGTAAGAGAGAGATTTGAATCTGTGAATTTACAGGGTTATAGGAGTAGTCATTGTTGACTATCCCATGTTTCTCTCTCTCTCTCTCTCTCTCTCTCTCTCTCTCTCTCTCTCTCTCTCTCTCTCTCTCTCTCTCTCTCTCTCTTTGTGTGTGTTTGCGCGTGAGGCATAATCGGATGTACCCAGATGCAGATGCTACACTCTTTGTTCCATTAGGAGACATAAGACTAAACAGAACCACAGCTGGACAAGGTCTGTGTGTGTGTACTGTATGTGTGTGTATATACAGTATACACACTGCAGTAATGACGTACAGTGTAGTATAGACAGATAGCTTTAGTAATTTCATAGTTTTTAGTTGCACTGTAAAAGGAGTAAGAATACTGGAAGAATTTCAGGGACTTACTGGAATGTAAACTCTCTGGGCTTAATGTTGGCACACCTGACACATGACTAGATGTATGCATACAGACATGGCAGCTATGGAAATTGCATTAATTATATACCTGCTAGCATAGAGTTTGTTTTAAGACAATTAAACTCTGAGGGCCTTATCATCGCAGAACCTGGCATAGCTGCTTTGACCACATCCCCCAATTTTGCACTAGGTCAATCAAGAAGCAGGCTGGAGTTGGTGAGGACATGATAATGTTTATGTTGAGAAAGTCTTTGGTATATCAGGTCATTAAACTAATCTTAACTCTTAATGACAATGGTAAGTAGAATTTTCTTGCCCTGCTGACATTACGATACACCACTTTGTTGTTTCACATACTGATCATATTTGCGCTAGCAGTGCACAATTCAAAGCCCTAAATGAATCTAGGATGTGCACAGCAGTCATCTTGCATACAAGTACCAGCCTCAGGTAGGCTCTCAATCTCCGACAGCTGACTGAAGACTCGTGTTCATTCAACAATGATACTGTTCCTCTTCAACAAAGATCTCACAAAACAATCACATTAAAATAAACAAACAAACAAACAAACAAACAAACAAACAAATAAATAAATAAATAAAGCACAATAAAGTAATTTCTGCTACATTTCCAGATATTGGGCAAAAGCTGTGGTGCTCTCTTGCAGTATATCTGATGTTTTAGGGAAAGCACTACAATCAGGTTTAAATAAGGTTAGAAAATGTATTGATAAAACATCCAACAGTAAAGTTCAGGCATTTATACTGAGTAGAAACATGTGTTTCTGGTGTCATGGCTTTAGAGGAAACACCAAAGGAGAGTTCCTATGAGAAATTAGATGTGTGGGTAATTCAAGCCCTCACAGAACTTTGCATAAGCTATTAATTATTTAAACAAAGTACAATAAGTACTAATTACTAAACTCAAATTTTAAATGTTAAGTGTGTTGTGAACTTTGCAGGCTGTCAGTGATATAATAGTATAATAAATCAAGCTGAATCATGTCTGTGCCAGTCTCTGCACAGTCATCTTATTATCAGCAGAAGGAATGATTAGGGAAGTTAGAGTTATTGTCCTATACTGCCCTCTTGTGGACAAATACAGCTACTCCGTTTCTCTTTTTCTATATCGAGGTTCACAGCATTTCAGTCAGGACCACTTGAATCAAAATAAAGACAATTCTTTGAATTATTTAATTTTTTATTTGCAAGCTTATGAAATTTACATTTTACGGTATGGCTCTGTTCTGAATTCCAATCAGACAGACTGAAAAAAGCATTTAAATAGGGCGCCCTGTTTGAAATGGACCAATAGCGCGCTTAGGAATCAGGGTTAGAATCGGGGTTAGAAAAATTGACATCAGCTGATAGCCGAGCTTGACTATGTGGCCTGCCTGAACTGACGCTGAACGCTATATTTCAGTCAGGACCACTTGAGTCAAAATAAAGACAATTCTTTGAAATGTTTACATTTTTTATTTGCAAGCTTATGAAATTTACATTTGGCGGTATGGCTCTGTTCTGAATTCCCCTTCCTTTTCATGAGCTCCATGAAAGCTAGTCAGGGAACAGCAGCAGCTTCGTGGGGGGACAATCTCCCATTAACTGGGAAAGCAGCCAGACAGAAATAGCAAACAGACCATACCAGGCAATCCTCCCTGGCTCTTCATGCTAACTGAAGAGCCAGCAGAGGATTAAAGCGAGCTTTTCACTAGCCAAACTTATTAGTAAAATACCAACAGAGCAGAGGACATGTTATCAGGCACGGAAAGCAGTTCCTTTACCATTTACTAGCAACCACTGACCATTAAAACCCCCCCCCCCCCCCCCAAAAAAAAAAAAAAAAAAAATGGAAGGCTCAGTGCCTGTATACAATTCAAGGCTGCAGAAGACTCCAGATCATCATGAACATCATGCCATCCCAATTTCTCAAGGAGCAACCAGAACCTTTAACTTTCCACTCCTGGTTCCAGCTACCTTAGGTACAGCAGCAGAAAAGGAGAGCTAGCAGCAGCAGAGGAGGAGAGCTAGCATAGCAGCAGCAGAGCTAGCTCAATCACAAACAGAACATGAGAACCAAGAACCAACTCCCTGAATATCCCGAGTAGCCATCTCTAGCTCTAGGATCCATCCAACAACCCGAGAAAGGAGACTTCCAAAAGACCCAACAAGAAATCCAGTCTTAACTTCCTTTTCCAACAATTTCAGGTTCTTTAACGGCAGAAAGCAAATTATAGGCAAACTAATGAGTAGTCAACCAAACACTCCTGTGAAAACCTTGGATAAGTCCAGCTATTAAATAATTGAAGAAGAAGTTGTTAGGATGCTTCTCGGGGCCTTTCCAGCTTTGGAACACTTACTTACTTACTTACTGACTTAATTAATTAATTAGTAACAAACAGTTAGCCACTGATTATCAATCCAAAGGTCACTATCTTTCGCTGGACACTCGTACAGAGAGGAGAGAAATTTAATCAAGCCTTTCATTTTCATTGCTGGCTAAAATTTAACCATGTCAAGTTAAGAAGTTAAACCATTTGCCAGTAAATATTTCCTGCATAACGTATCATAACAGCCTAGTGAGGCATGGCATAACATATCACAACAGCCTAGCAAGGCACAGCGTGACGCAACATAACGCCTGGCAAGTCATGGCATATCATATCATAACTGCCTAGTAGGGCATAGCACAACATACCATAGCCTAGTGAAGCATTGTATAACGTAACAACGCCTAGCAAGGCATGGCATAACGCATCATAACGGCCTAGAGAGTCCTAGCACAACGCAACATAACGCCCAGCAATGCATGGCATAAGGTATTACAACAGCCCAGCGAAGCACAGCCCAGCAAGGCATAACCCAGCGTTACGCAACCCAACACACCCCAGCAAGGCATATCATAACGTAACGCAACACAGCCCAGCAAGGCACAGCACAATGCAAAATAACGCCTAGCAAGGCACCGCATAACGTATCACTACAGCCCAGCGAGGCACAGCACAACGCATTACAACAGCACCATGCAACACAACATAGCATAGCGCAACCCAACACAGCCCAGCAGGGCACAGCACAATGTAACAAACACAGCCCAGCAAGGCATGGCACAACATATAATAGCCAAGCGAGGCACAGCATAACGCAACAAAACACCTAGCAAAGCACGGCCTAACGCATCACAACAGCCTAGTGAGGCACAGCACAACGTAAACGCCTAGCAGGCATGGCCTAACGCATCATAACAGCCTAGCGAGGTACACAGTGCAACGTAACCTAACATGGCCAAGCAAGGCATAGCATAACGCAACGCAACACAACATAGCCTAGCGAGGCACAGCACAATATACTGTACCATAACACAGCCCAGCGGAGCATAGCACAACGTACAGTATCACAACACAGCCTACCGAGGCACAGCATAACGCATCACAACAGTCTAGCAAGGCACAACATTTGGTAACGTTACCCAACACGGCCTAGCAATGCACAGCCAACTGCAATGCATCACAACGTTACCTAACACGGCCTAGCAATGCAACACAACATAGCCCAGCAAGGCACAGCACAACACACCATAACACAGCCTAGCGAGGCATAACATAGCGCAAAGTAACCTAACATCGCCTAGCAAGGCACAGCACAATGTATCACCACAGCCTATCGAGACACAGCCTGACGTATCACAACAGCCTAGCGAGGCATAACATAGAGTAACGTAACCTAACACGGCCTAGCAAGGCACAGCACAACACAACAAAACAAGCCCAGCAAGGCACAGCACCAAGCACCATAACACAGCCTAGCGAGGCATAGCATAATGTATCAAAACAGCCAACGGGGCCTAACATAGCGTAACATAACATAGCTTAGCAGGGCATAGCATAACGTAACCTATCGTAGCTTAGCAGGGCATAGCATAACGGAACCTAACACATCTTAGCAGGGCATAGCATAACGGAACCTATCGTAGCTTTGCAGGGCATAGCATAACGGAACCTAACATAGCTTGGCAGGGCATAGCATAACGGAACCTAACATAGCTTGGCAGGGCATAGCATAACGGAACCTAACATAGCAGGGCATAGCAAAACGTAACCTAACATAGCTTGGCAGGGCATAGCATAACGGAACCTAACATAGCTTGGCAGGGCATAGCATAACGGAACCTAACATAGCAGGGCATAGCAAAACGTAACCTAACATAGCTTCACAGGGCATAGCATAACGGAACCTAACATAGCAGGGCATAGCAAAATGTAACCTAACATAGCTTCGCAGGGCATAGCATAACGGAACCTAACATAGCTTGGCAGGGCTTAGCACAACGGAACCTAACATAGCAGGGCATAGCAAAACGTAACCTAACATAGCTTAGCAGGGCATAGCATAACGGAACCTAACATAGCCTGGTGAGGCAAAGCATAATGTAATATAGCCTAGCAGGGCAAAGCATAAAGTAACCTAACATAGCCTAGCAAGGCATAGCATAACATAACATAACAAAGCCTAGCAAGGGATAACATAACGTAACCTAACATAGCCCAGTGAGACATAGCATAACATAACGTAACATAGCCTAGCAGGGCATAACGTAACCCAACATAGCCTAGCAGGGCATGGCATAAAGTAACCTAACATAGCCTAGCGAGGCATAGCATAACATAGCCTAGCAAGGCATAGCATACCGTAACTTAACATAGCTTAACAGGGCATAGCATAACGTAACCTAACATAGCCTGGTGAGGCATAGTATAACTTAACATAGCTTAACAGGGCATAGCATAACGTAACCTAACATAGCCTGGTGAGGCATAGTATAACGTAACATAGCCTAGCAGGGCATAGCATAAAGTAACCTAACATAGCCTAGCAAGGCATAGCATAACGTAACGTAATATAGCCTAGCAGGGCATAACGTAACCTAACATCGCCTAGCAAGGCATGGCATAACGTATCATAACAGCCTAGCGAGGCATAACATAGGGCAACGTAACCTAACCTGGCCTAGCGAGGTATAGCATAATGTAACACAGCCTAGCAGGGGATAGCATAACGTAACCCAACATAGCCTAGCGAGGCATAGCATAACCTAACATAGCTTAACAGGGCATAGCAAAATGTAACCTAACATAGCCTAGTGAGGCATAGCATAACAAGTCGTGGCCTAATGGTTAGAGAGTCTGACTTGTAATCCTAAGGTTGTGGGTTTGAGTCTCTGTCCGGCCACGATTGAGGTGCCCTTGAGCAAGGCACTGAACCCCCCAAATGCTCCCCGGGCGCCGCAGCATTAATGGCTGCCCACTGCTCCGGGTGTGTGTTCACGGTGTGGGTGTTCACTGCTGTGTGTGTGCACTTTGGATGGGTCAAATGCAGAGAACGAATTCTGAGTATGGTTCACCATACTTAGCCGTATGTCACGTCACTTTCACTTTCACCTAACATAGACTAGTGAGGCATAGCATAACGTATCATAACAGCCTAGCGAGTCATAACATAGCGTAACGTAACCTAACCTGGCCTAGCCTAGCAAAATGCAACATAGCCTAGCAAGGCGTAGCCTACCTCGCATAACAGACTGTACAACACGTCAGCCCGGTCGCTTCTGGCTCAACAAACGCACCATTAGACACGAAAATGCGTGCCATATCGATTTACCGTAAGTTCAAAGCGTTTTCAAAACGTCCCCTTCGGCTCAAGTATACTAATAGTAATCACGACCTCTTATAGTGCCATATCGCGAACACAAAAGGAGATAACTTGCGGTTTAATCTCTAATAGCCGCTGAATTTAACTCACAGCAGCAGCAATGCAGAGGAAACAGCCCCATAACATAACGAGCTGGCATAGCAAAGCATATTGAGGCATAGCATTACCTAGCATGAGGTAATCTAGCCTAGCAAAGCAAGCATGGCATGACCCATCGTGACGTGCATAGCAAAAGCATAGCATAACCTCATCTTATAACATAGCGTAACATACAATAATATAACCTAGCATAGCATAACATGCATAGCATATCGAAGCATAGCCTAAAAGACTGTACAACACTCCAGCCCTTCCGTCTCTACAAACGCACTATTATACTGTACACGAACATGCGCGCCGTATCGATTTACCGTAAGGTCAAAGCGTCATCAAACCTCCTTTTTGGCTCACATATACTAATAGTAATCACAACCTCTTATAGTCTCATTTCACGAAACCAAAAGGAGATTTGGTTTAAACTCTAATTAGCCGTCAAGTTTGAATTGCAGCAGCAAAGCAGAGGAAACAGCCAAGCAGACAGACTAAAAAAAGCATTTAAATAGGGCACCCTGTTTGAAATGGACCAATAGTGCGCTTAGGAATCAGATCAGCTGATGGGCGGGGTTAGAAAATTGACATCAGCTGATAGCCGAGCTTGACTATGTGGCCTGCCTGAACTGAAGCTGAACGCTATATTTATGATCGCAGTACAATTGTTTTCATTTGAAAAACAAAAGGGTAAATATACTGTATGTACCAGATTAGTGGTATGTACCATATTAATTTATTCATCCAATTAAATCTATTTGTTGCTAAAATTTACTAAACACTATATAGACATCAGCATTTTAATTTTAAAAATTGAAGGTAGATTAAAGTTTTATAGTAACTCAGTTTGTTTAGTTGGTCATTTATTTTATTTAAGCATATAAAGCAACACTACTAGTGCTGCCTGTGTCTCTGATGCTAGCACACCAGAGAATAGAGCTATTTCCTTTGACCAATCCCAGTCAATGTTGGACACTGTTATTTATAATTATTTGTACTTTTATGTATTTGCCCACCCTAACAGGCCCTTGTTACACATAGGTACATATGTACACCATACAGACTTGTAAAAAAAAGAAACAAACAAACAAATAAAAAAAAACCTTTGACACTTTTTCATTGTAACTTTGAACAAATGTTTTAAACTCATGGTATCTTAAGTATGCAACCTAGTGAGCCAGCATTAATTTATTCAATGCTGGAGATTTAAGCACTTATGTACGTTGCTCTGGATAAGGGCGTCTGCCAAATGCTGTAAATGTAAATGTTGTAAAGCTTTATCAGTCATAGCTTTGTGACGAGCACTGCCTATAATTCCTGTGTTTAACTGTGGTGTGTGTGTGTGTGGGGGTGTGGGGTTGGGGTGGGGGTGGGGGTGGGGGGTGGGGTGAGTGTGTGTGTGTGTGTGTGTGTGTGTGTGTGTGTGTGCGGTGTGTGTGCGTGTGTGTGTTTGAGTGTGTGCGTTTGTGTGTGTGAGTGTGTGTGTGTTTGTGTGAGTTTGTGCATGTGTGTTTCTTCTGTAACTACTTTTTGGATCGGTTGGTGGTAATTAGATTAGAAATCGCTGTACTTTCACACTGACTTTTTTCCATTAATGTATTAGATTAGATTAGATTCCACTTTATTGTCATTACACATGTACAAGTACAAGGCAACGAAATGCAGTTTAGGTCTAACCAGAGTGCAATAGCAGTAAGTGCGGGATATACAGTTTGTACAAGATTTAGATAAGTTAAATAAAATGGTAATATGGAAGTAATTTACAGAAGTGTGTGTACTATGAACATAACATACAGATGACTATAATTATAACTGAAATTTACAGAATGTAACAAAATATGGATATCGCTATAAACAGTAATTTACAGATGTGTATGTACTATGAATATAATATACAGGTGAATATATATGTACTAAAAATAATATGCAGATGGCTATTAGTATAAACTGAAATTTACAGAATGGTATGTGCTATAGACAAAATATATGGCTATTAGTATAATATATTGCTGTTACTACTGTATAAACAGAAATGGGTGGGTGTATACAATAAGGCAATGGTGAGCAGCAATGCAAAAAAGAGAGCAAGTGTGCAAGTGAGCATAGTTTGTGTAATAGTCCATTAGTGCAATAACATCCATTTGTGTAAACAGTCCATTAGCGCAATAACGAAGTGTGAGGGAGGAGATGTAACAGTGTATGAAGGACAGTAGGATCAGCGAAGGGCAGAGTTCAATAATGAGACAGCTCTAGGAAAAAAGCTGTTCTTTAGTCGGCCGGTCCTGGTCCAAAGGCACCTGAAATGCCTGCTGGAGGGCAGAAGTGAAAACAGTCTATGGGCTGAATAAGAGGAATCCTTAAGAATGCTGCTCGACGCAAACAGCGTTTCTTCTGGATGTCCTCCATGGCTGGAAGTGGAGTCCCTGTGATGCGCTGGGCGGTTTTCACCACCCGCTGCAATGCCCTGTGCTCTGCAACAGAGCAGCACCCATACCAGACTGTGACACAGCTGGTCAGGATGCTTTCTATTTCACAGCGGTAGAAGTTCACCAGGATGTCTGAGGAAAGCTGATTTTTCTTTAGTGTCCTCAGGAAAAAGAGGCGCTGGTGAGCCTTCTTAACCAGGCTGGAGGTGTTGATAGTCCAGGACAGGTCCGCCGAGATGTGGATCCCCAGGAACTTGCAACTGGAAATGAGCTCAACAGCCATCCCATTGATGTGGATGTTGTCATGTGTGCCTCTTGTCTTGTTCCTGAAGTCCACAATGAGCTCATTTGTCTTTGAGGTGTTAAGAAGCACGTTTTTGTCGTTGCACCATGTGGCTAGGTGCTGGATCTCCTCCCTGTAGGCAGTCTCATCATTGTTGGTGATGAGACCGATCACTGTCGGAGGTGAAGAGGGAGTAGAGAAAGGGGCTCAGCACACAGCCTTGTGGTACACCAGTGTTGAGTGTGATGGTGTTTGAGTAGATGGTGCCTGATCGAACCTGCTGGGGTCTGTTGGTCAGAAAGTCCATAATCCAGTTGCAAGTTGAGGTGATAATGCCCCGATCTACTAATTTGGCTATTAACTTGGAAGGAATGATGGTGTTAAATGCTGAGCTGAAGTCAACAAACAGATTACGTGCATAAGTGTTCTTATTGTCTAAGTGTGTGAGCACAGAGTGCAGTGCCATGGAAACTGCATCGTCTGTGCTCCTATTGCTGCGGTAGGCAAACTCGTGAGAGTCCAGTGTGGGTGGCAGAGAGTCCTTCAGGTGTGCTAGGACCAGCCCCTCAAAGCACTTTATGACAATGGGTGTCAGTGATACAGGGCGGTGGTTGTTCGGCATGTTGGGCTGGAGTGTTTTGGCACTGGCACAATGGAGGTGCATTTAAAGCAAGTAGGAACAGCTGCTTGGGCAAGAGACAGGTTGAAAATCTCAGTGAAGACCCCAGCGAGCTGCTCAGCACATGCCCTGAGTAGACGTCCAGGGATGTTGTCAGGTCCAGCGGCTTTGTGTACGCTGATCCGGCTCAGTGCGTTGCAGACATCTGTGGAGGAGAGTATTATTGGAGGGTGGTCAGGCGAGGGTTTGAGCTTGGTGGCAGTTTCTCTGTTGTCTCTCTCAAAACGAACATAAAAGTCATTCAGCTCATTCAAGAAGAGGACATCAGTAGCAGCGTATGCATTCTGCTTCACGTTTAAGACACTTAGATAAAAAATGTCATATACATTAAAGGCAGGGTCTCTGATTTTTGAAAACCAATGTCGACATTTGAAATCACCAAAACAAACACACCCCTAACCCTAATGGGTTCCACCCCTGTATTGGTAGCTCTGCCCACACATACATACATAACCCAGGCAACTAACGGAAAGAAATGTGTTTTTATCATAGCTGAAGGGAAGAACAATATGATTGCAGATAAACAAACAAGCAAAAATGACACACAAGCATAATCATGCAAAGGACGGCATATATTAGTTCTGTGAAACAAAGCAAAACCAACGTTACTCACCTATCGAGAAGGAAAAAAGCGCCTCGGCGTCTTAAGTAAAGTTGAATTTCCAGAGTCAATAACTCCTGAGCTAAACACTGTTACTACACAAAACACGGTTGTAGCTGCCTCTCTACATTACTACGATAGAAAAGAGGTGTTATTTGTGTAGTAACAGCGTTTAGCTCAGGAGTTATTGACTCGGGAAACTCCAATCTGTGAATATGCTCCAACTTCCTGCTCCTTCTGTTCACTCCAGCGCTGGAAAGCTGAACCTATATTAACACGTCCTACTTCTTGCCTTATCTTAAGCCTTTCTTCATTTCTTTCTTTGTTTTATCCTCCATGTCAATCTTAAAACCGCTTTCTGCTAATGTCACACATGCGCACTGAACACTCTCTCCACCGCATATTGACAAGCCCCGCCCCTTTCTGCTCATTGGTTACACATTTGTTTTGATTTTTGTTTTGATTTTTGTTTATTATTCGGCCCGACTCAGTTTTCCTTTAGCATTTCTCAAAAATCTGAGACCCTGCCTTTAAGAAATGAACATGAATGTGATTGTAACGAATATTGTGACCGCTAGAGGTCAGACTTGTGCTTCAGTTAGCTGCTTGTTTTGTTCATATGTCTGAGAGAGGGAGACATTTCACTTATAATAGAACCCAAGCTTTTACTTCTACTGTATAATTACAGTTTGTGTTGTTTAGATACTGTATGACATATCCTATAAATACCTGATCCATTATAACAATAATTCTACATTTGACACGAGTATTTTAATAATATCAAGAAAGCATAAGACAATATGAACATATAAATACTCTCAATAAAACAGTTTTTTTACAGGGTTAGTTTCTTCTTCTTCTTCTTCTTCTTCTTCTTCTTCTTCTTCTTCTTCTTCTTCTTCTTTTTAATATGTTTCTATTAAAAAAAAGAAGAAGAAGAAGAATCCCCCTTCCCACACACAAACACACACAAACACACACAAACACACACACACACACACACACACACACACACACACACACACACACACACACACACACACACACACACACACACACACACACACACACACACACACACACACACACACACACAGTCCCTAAACCCCAGCCTACCCTACAGGCAAAACAAAGTCTAGCTTTAAAAAATTCATACAGCTGTTAATATTTAATTGGAAATTAAATATAAAGAAAAGGGAATAACTCTATCCAGTCCCAGTTGAATCTGTCATGCAGTGTGTTTGCCAGTGTGTTTGTGTTTTAATTAGTAATAGAGTTAATGCATTCTTCATAATGTAATCAAATGCCTTAAAAAAGCAGTGTTAATCAGAGTAGGAATCATTTGATTAACATATTACAGTCACTTGTAAATCTTTTTATTTTTATTTTTATTTATTGTTTCGGTTGCTGATCATGGACTATTGATTTTTTTACTTACTTTGATTTGACCTATTTTTCTTTTTTTTCTTGTATTTTTATATACATAATAGAGAACACAAAGCATCCAGTAACATTTGATGCAGTTTATTTTTCATTCTTAAAAGCCCAGCAAAAAACAGTTCATAAAATAATCCTCTGCGTGAATGTTACAGGCTGCACATAATTAAGATCTGGGATAAACTATTTAGAAAAGGTCAGAGTTCATTGATGAATTACTTTGCCATTTTCACTCCTACATGGCTGTAATTAAGCAAACAGGAAACCGGGTGCATGCCTGACTGGTGCAAACTTCAGAGAATTGATAGCTTTATATATATATATATATATATATATATATATATATATATATATATATATATATATATATATATATATATATATATATATATATATATATATGCTAAAGATATATAATGACTCTTTAAATTATACATTAATAATAATAAACAAAATTTTCCTAATAAAAAATTTGGTCATAGATTACTGTTTGTGTAAATCAATGCAACTGATAAATTGTTAGGATTTGTAAGATTGCTTTTAATTTTATAGATCTTGATACTTGAATGTGTTACCAAAATACTGCTATTTTTCTGCAGCCTACTGTTTCTTTCACATTGTACATTAAGCTACTCACTGCTGGCAGGTCTACCTACTGTATGAACACAATTCGTCCTCTGCAAACGATCCAAAATGCAGCTGCTGAATATGTTTTCAACCTGCCTAAGTTCTCACACACCACCACACTGCTGCGCTCCCTCCACTGGCTTCTGGTAAACTGCACTCATCAGATTCAAAACACTGATGCTTGCCTACAAAGCCAAAAAAAGAGAGCAGCTTACTCTTACCTCAAAGCTCTTATCACTCCCCACACTGCACCTCACAACCTCAGATCTACCTGCACTGCTCCACTGGTCCCACCATCTCTCAGGGTAAGAGGTAGTTGTACAGCAAGACTCTTCTCCATTCTGACACCGAGGTGGTGGAATAAACTTGCCCTAGATTTCTGAACAGCCGAGTCACTGATGTTTTAAAACCACAGGTGAACCCTACCTTTACCTGAAACATTTAAACTAGCACTTTTTCCCCCTGCTTGTTTTATGTGTATATTAAAAAACAGCATTTATATATTTATCAAAAAAGACTTAAGCACTTTTGTACATTGCTCTGGATAGGTGCGTCTGCCAAATGCTATACAGTAAATGCAAAGGAAAATGTAAATGTAAAGCCTCCAGCTACTATGATGATGTGGAACTGACTATATGTATGATGATTTTAACTCTTTTTTGAGACCATTTCTGTTATTACCTTGCCTGCTAGGGGTGACATTTACATAGAAAAGTTCCAGAAAACAAAAGCATGCATTTTTTTCCATGCAAAAGTTTCTATCCTGAAAATAAACGGTGATCTCAAATGGTACTTGTTCATAAGTTTGAAGCTGTTCTATTCAACCACTAAAGTTCTGTGTAAGGTTATCCCAAAAGAGGGAAAAACAAATAACTCGCTGCAGTGTCCTGACTAATTTTCTATCAGACTGGCTGCGATTAAATAATTCATTTGTTTATATTGATTGAAAATAAACCGATAAGTCGCCGGCAGAATGAAACACCAGTGTACTGGTGAAAAGGGTGATGACATTTACATTTACAGAGCGACGTACAAAAGTGCCTACTGTAAGTCTCTATCATTGGATAATTAACTCTGGTTCATGAAGACAATGATGATGATAAGTAACTGAAGAAATTCATAATGCTCTTTCAGAATGCTCATTTTAAGGAACATAGATGGTCAGACCTGTGTGTCACAGAAGCACTAGCCCTTACAGATCCTTGCTAGAATCGCCACTGGTCCATATTCAAACAAACCAATATTCATTAAAGTTGCATAGCAATAATCTCAAATTTCAGTGCACTGAATGATGTACTGTATGAATGAATTAGATTTATATATTATTGGTGTTACATCACCTTGTCTTGAGCAGGAATGGTGAAGTAATTTCAGCTGTGCAGAGGTAGTGCCTTCCTCATTACTGTACATGTCATATGTTTATGGTGCAACCAAATTTACACTCATATACACATCCAGTTTATGTATGTGTGTATATATAATTAGCTATTTAGACACTGTACTTTGCCCGTGCAACTGGCACACATTCCTTTTTTTGTTGCACATATTCAAAGAAGGTCTGATGAAAAACAAATGAAGAGGAAAAAGAAACATTTCACTGAAGCTGAATTAGAAGTTATTGTCTGAAACTGCGGCAAATAAAATGACATTGATTAAGGTCAAGTATATAACAGTTACTCAAATGAATGAGCTGATCAAGATCCACAGCAAACGTTCTGATTCACATTTACAAATTATGGGTTAATACTAAACTCTGTAATACTAAATACCCACATTTTGTGACTAATGGATCAACATTACTCACTACATTTATTGCTAATACAGATTCTCTTGCTGCTTGCTACAAGTATCAATGGTGTCATTATGGATTTTATTTATATTTTAATGAGAACTCTTCACTTTTAGTCTACTGTGACCAGATAGGTTTGATCAAGCAGATACGTAAATGATGAAATTAATGTCTAATGAAACTGTTGAGAGAGATTGTGTGCATCTGTTTTACAATCAAATTTTGAACGTCCAGAAATTTGATAAATAAGTGAAAGTTATAGTAATGTATATGAATATAGATATACATGAATATGAATATAGAATATACCAAACATTTTTAAGCACAAAACAAAGTGAATGTGCAGATTACAGTACATGTCACCTCACAGCTTCAGAATGTCCTGAGGTCAGGTTTCTGTGCATGATCTCATTGTGTCTTCATGAGCTTCCTCCAGTCACTGCAGTCTCCTCCCAGGACCCAAAAACATGTTAAGTGGACTGACTTATCCTAACTGCACCTAGATGTGAAGGAGCGTGTGAATGTGTATGCCCTAATTTTTAATCCATTGTGCCACCAGAGAAAAAGTTTTTTTTTTTTTATCATTAATTTTTTACTTGAGTGACCTGTCCAAAAAGGCTGCAAAGCCAACAATAAAGACATAAAAACAGTTAACACATAAAACAAAAGCTGCAAACAAATATTCATTAAATATCACCAAAAAAAAAAGAATCACAGTAACACAGTAAGTTATAAGTGCTCCCGTTAGTGTGAGTGAGTGAATGAATCATTGAATCAATTAATATCACGTAAAAACAATTGTCTTTGGTAGTCTGAAAATTTCAGCTATGAGAATTTATGCCTTTTCATAACAGAGTTTTATGACATTTTATTAAAAAACTTTTAGTTAGTGAGATAAAGTCATTACAGAACATCATCTGAGCAGTTTATTTCTGTGTAATAATACACCTTTAACTAGCATTCAGTGAATTGGGGCTAGGTCTCTTAAAACCTTTTATGGGGCACTTATGAATATAGGGTTATTAGTGAAATAATAAACCTCTGCTTAACATGCATATCAAACAACAGCAAGGTGCAGAAAGTCAGCCTTACTAACCACAATGCTCAGGGTAATGTGACTGTAATATAACAGAAGTGATAGAATCTGGATGTTTAATATATTAAACCTGATTTCATTAAGGTTCACTTCAAGGAACAAGTCAAATAAGGTGGAAAAGACAGAAAAGTTGTTTTCAGTTTAGTTTATATTGCTTAACCAAACTGACTGTTATAAAAATACATTTTACATATTATCCTACCACTATTCTGTCTTTGCTACACTTTGCTGCTTTATCTTTACCTTTTATCCTCTCTCTCTCTCTCTCTCTCTCTCTCTCTCTCTCTCTCTCTCTCTCTCTCTCTCTCTCTCTCTCTCTCTCTCTCTCTCTACTGTAGCCAAATCGATTAGCTGTTAAAGGGAGAATTTGAATTTATAATGGTTGCCATATTGGTCTCTAGAGATGCATCACGCCGAAGTGAGTGAGGCATGCAGACTTAAATAAAGCCATGTGAGGAATACCAATGGCAAATAAACACCATCCGGTGCGTGTGTGCGTGTGTGTGTGTGTACGAGCATGTGCGTGTGTGAAACCATCTTCTAGTTCAGTTTGTTGTTAGGCTTAATGGTAAGCTAACATGTTAAAAAAAGTGTCACATTTAAACTCGTATGCTACCTACCTGACTACTGACTGCTGATAAACTGCTTTTAGTTCAGAGGCACACCATATATACACCATATCATATATTTTTCAGTATACCTTTTCAATCCAGAAGAATAAATTAAATAAATACTAATAAATACTTTCAGTAGCAAGACTATGGCGACTTTAAACTGCTGTTGCCGCAGTCGGTTTTGTGCTCAGGTCTCATTATTGTATATTTGATTGCTATGGTGGAAAAGGAAATTATTGAAATTATTTATAATCTATGGTCACCCAGATTAGGATGGGTTTCTTTTTATTTCTTCCTCATTTTCTCTCAGCTCCAGAAGCTGCGAGGCTTGTCTAGGTGGTGTCTGGTGTACTGAAGGCTTGCCTTTTGTGGCATGGGCACAGTAACAGCTTTTTCCTGGCAACTTGACCATGTAGAACATTTGTATTCAAGTGCTCCTTCTTGTGCTCCTTGAAACAACAACACCAATTTTTTCCAGAGCAGCCTGTATTTTTCTCAAAGTTGTTTGTTGGTTTTTGTTTGCGTTCCGAACAATTTTTTTGGCAGTAATGGGTGAAATCTTTCTTGGTCTACCTGACTGTGGCTTAGAATCAACAAAACCACTTATTTTCCAACTCTTTATCAGAGTTTGACCATTACTGACTGGCATTTTTAAGTGTTTCCTGCTTTATAAAGTACCTTACCTTACTATCACTACCTATCTATATATATACTACCTCATGGGCTGAGAAACTCACTGACTATTTATGCACAGACACTAATTACAATTACAATGAGTCACAGGTGTGGAAATGTCCCTTTAATTCTCATATAAACCTCAACCTGTGTGTTTATAATGTGGACAAACATTCATATATGGATATGTAAAATCTGAACAGGGTTGTTTAAATGATTTCAGTTATCATTAGGTTTTAAAAAGAAATCAAACAACTATGTGATAATTAATGATTTCACGTGACCACTATCCTTAAATAAGAAACAATTGTTTTGCATCAGTCATATTTTCAAAATAAATGCCAATGTTTAACAATTTCTTTCAGGGTATGCAAACTTTTGAGCACAACTATATATACCTGTAGTGTCATATTGGTAAAGCATTATTTTGCGTACCCATGAGCTCCCCAGGCTGCCCAATAATATAATGTATATGGTTTTAATTAATTAGATTAAGTGTTTTTTTTTGTTACTGGAATATTTCTGGAATGGTTGGAATGGATGTCTAGGCCAATACATGTTTACCATGTATAACAACTATTTTTGTTACATTAATGTCACACGCAGGGTTTATGATCAGGTATAAATGCTGTTTATAAATGTTGTTAAGACATTTTTGAGTGGGGATGGTGCCACACATGAAGTCCCATGAAGTGACTACATTATTTCATTTCCTTTCTTTTTATTATCTTCTTTATATTGCTGTGAAGACAAAAACCTTCTGTGAATCCGAAAAGAAAATGATTATCTTTGTTTCAACTCTTAGTCAGTCTGTGTCTCTTAATAAGAGGAAGATCTTGAGTGAACTTGATTTATATGCTTAGAAAAACAGGGTTAATAGGGAGTGGATGGAAAAGAGAGACAGTGCCAAAAGAAAAAGAGGGTGGTGAAAGGAGGGATGAGTATAGGAAGAAAAGGGGGGAAGAGAGAGGAGTGAGAGAGAGAAAAGAGAACAGGTGAGGTAGGGATGTGAAGCTCTGTGTTTAATACTGGACAGAAAGAGGGTTAGACATAGTTAGAGAATGAGGTGAATTTGTGAACTGTACTGTATCAAACTGAACACGCACACACACACACACACACACGCACACACACACACACACACACACACACACACACACACACACACACACACACACACACACACACACACACACACACACACACACACACACACACACACACACTTTCATCAAGAATGGGGCTTGTTATCGGGACTTTTTTGACAAACAGCAAAAGGGTGGACTATCACAAAGGTAAGACTTTGTTTATTCTTCAAGATTAACTCCTTTTGGCTTTTGAGAATGTATGTGTGTGTGTGTGTGTGTGTGTGTGTGTGTGTGTGTGTGTGTGTGTGTGTGTGTGTGTGTGTGTGTGTGTGTATGTGCCTGCATCTGTATATGTGTATGTCTAATACCTTCTAATACCTGTAAGAATACAGCTTTGACTCCATGACTCTACATGTCTCTATGATAGAATCCTATGATGAGTCTGTACTGTGCATGTGATAGTGCAAGCTGTGTTATCTGAGTTATTACTGAGTTACCAATTTATATTGTACTGTATTATCATCTCAGGGAGTTCATTGACTCTGTCAGCAGAATGATGTAAAGGTGCTTTTTCTATGGTTATTATTAAAAGTGCAATAAAAATTAAATTGAATTGAAATGCCTATAAGGTTTCTCAGTCATAAGGGTTAAAGCTTATATGTTTGTGTGTGTGTGATATAAAGAACACGTGTATGTGAGCAAGCCATGTTCATTCACAATGAACCTTTTCTCACAGCTGCTGGATGAGTTTGTGTAAATACACATTGAGCTGCCACTCTATAAAAGGCGATGGTATTCTACTGCTACCTAATGCTAAACCACCCACTCTATGTGTGAGTGTGTGTGTGTGTGTGTGTGTGTGTGTGTGTGTGTGTGTGTGTGTGTGTGTGTGTGTGTGTGTGTGTGTGTGTGTGTGTGTGTGTGTGTGTGTGTGCATGAGATTACATCCTTTGCATCCTAAAGTACTAAATCACCTCTCACCACATCGTGTATATATTTGTACATTACAATATTTAAGTCTATATTTATTTGTACTGGGGAAATCAATCAAAATCTTCATCATGACAGCTCTGTTTCCATACAGACAAGAACTTTACATATAACTTACAGGACATCTTAAACCTTGCAGACATTGGATCATATACCTGGTGTTGTTTTTTCTAAATATGTATCTCATTTCCACAACTGAGCAATTGAGGGTTAAGGACCTTGCTCAGGGGCCCAGAGGTAGTATCATAGTAGCTGTGGGATTTAAACTCACAACCTTCCAGTGAGCAGATCCATACCTTAACCACTGAGCTACCACTTCCACTTATACATCCCAATTATACACTTAACAGCCAATCAGAAAGCAGCATTTGATTACATAAAAATGTAATTATGTAAAAGTAAATAGCAAGAAAACTATAGGCTAAAATTTTAAATAATAACAATGTGTGTGTGTGTGTGTGTGTGTGTGTGTGTGTGTGTGTGTGTGTGTGTGTGTGTGTGTGTGTGTGTGTGTGTGTGTGTGTTTGTCTGTGTGTGTGTTCTTATTTTTGTATATAAATGTTATTACATAAAATGTTATTACATTTTGCAGAAGCCTAATATCTCAACAAAGATAGCTTTTCCCACTTTCTTGTGCTGTTTGTCTTGAACTATCTATCTATATAGATTATGTTGAGATAAACATGCCAATGGACAGTATTTCTCTTCTCACATCTTAGATATAATAAATAATAAATATAATTCATTTTTATTGGACATGTTTGGATGAGGTAGCACCAGTGATATGGCAAGAAGTTATGACGAAATCAAACATTACCATAAAATGCTTCAGCACAGCTCATAGAAAATCAGACTGGGTTTTCTGTCTGCAAAATAAACAGTGGGATTCCTCACCAGTACACACAGCCAGACAAGATAGAAATGAAATCAAGCACTGAGAATGCAGAGCTGCAGTATCAAGTGTTCTTTTTATTTTTAAATGAGGTCAGTGAATCAGTGAGTGGGGTGCCACTTAACTGAAAAACAATACTAATCTAAAAAAGGTAACATTTATCTATAGCAATTCCTGATGTTACATTCCAAAAATGAGGAAAAAAAATTATACTTAAAGAATTATCTATCTATCTATCTATCTATCTATCTATCTATCTATCTATCTATCTATCTATCTATCTATCTATCTATCTATCTATCTATCTATCTATCTATCTATCTATCTATCTATCTAATTTCTGGAGGGTGACTGGGGATTTGTTCATTCTTTATCATCATACCCATAACCCATAAGAGCATTATTGAATAAATCTAGGCATACGCTGACCAGCGTTTTTTTTTTAAAGTAAGAAACAATTTTCGATGAGAAACAATTCTAACTATATGTATATAGCTTATAAAGCAAATTCTTTAAACATAAATAAATAATGCACTCACCAAACTTCATAATAAAATTATTTGCCGATTAGCAAAGCAAACTAACTCTATTAGTTACACACACTCACCAGAGACACTAGCAATCTCTCCTACTTCCTTCTAAGCTTTATTTATCCTCATATGCCTCTATACACATGTATGGAATGTTGCATATGACAAGATAACATGTCATTTTGCAAGTAAGTCTAGAAATTGGAACCAACAGGGTAGAAGCTATAGTTGTGAGTAGGGGATTGAATTAATGTTTGACGACACACATCAAATGATTCATCTAAGAAATCATTCAAGCCAATCTTTGCCAATTTATTTTGTCACTTTACTGTATCAAATGTAATTTAATAGCCACTGAATTCATGGATTAGTTTCATATGCATGAATATAGAAAAAATGTTTTTTATTATATACAGTGATACTATATTCTGTCTCTATCTTCAGAATGTTATGACAAATGTTGCCTTCAAAGCCTGTCTCAAGACACTAACTCATGAGACGGCATCAAGCCAGCTGCTTTCTGTTTTGGACACAGATATGGCCCTCTTTTCTACAACAGCTCTATATTCTCAAACAGCTTGGCGCATGGTGAAGTGATATGCTCTGATGTCCCTGAGGAATGAATTTTTCCAGTTTGTTCAGCACATTTCTGCCCAGAATGCTTATTGAGCTTCATGATGCAATGCAATGTTTTGGCCAGATAAAAATATTTTGTCCATTAAACATGATATATTTTTGGACTAAATCTTTCAAAACAGAGCTACTGTATGACCTACAGACATATGACCATCTTTATCTGAATAACACTGTAAACTAATCAGAAGAATAAGCCAGTGTGAATACACACATAGGCAAGAGAAAGAGTGGGAATTGTTTTGAACTTTCATTATTGAGATTGTGGATGAGATAGATAGATAGATAGATAGATAGATAGATAGATAGATAGATAGATAGATAGATAGATAGATAGATAGATACATACATACATACATACATACATACATACATACATACATACATACATACATACATACATACATACATACATACATACATACATAGTTAGATAGTTGATATTTAGATAGATAGAAGAATGAAAGTTTTAGATTGTGGAGTTAGATATATAGTTTTACAGAGAAAAACAAATAACACTTGATAGACGATTGGAACCGTAGAGATTGTGTAATTCCAGGTCTGAGCAACTGAGATAAATATATAGATAGATACTGACAGATAGTTATAGAGAGGTGTGTGTTTGTATGTGTGTGTCTCTGAGAGAGAGAGAGAGAGAGAGAGAGAGAGAGAGAGAGAGAGAGAGAGAGAGAGAGAGAAAAAGAGAGAGATAGATAGATAGAGAGAGAGGGGGGAGAGACTCTCCATCTTCAGGGAGTATGTGGTGATAATGACATATGGTTTTTCATTAGTCAGTGTAACAGTGGGTGTGAAGGTAGGAGAGGTGAGATTAAGCTAACAGATTGTTCCACAGAAACATTGCATAGTTTATGGAATATATCACAAATGCACAAGAGGAGGCATTAAATTAAAAAAAGCATATTTGTCTAAGTCAAACAATATTTCTGCATGTAATCTGTTGCCTTTTCATTTATTGCACATAGTACTTGTATCTTTTATCCCTTTCCTTTTCATAACCCTATGATAATGCAGTCCTAGCTGGCTTTTGTTGTTGGATTTCATTTTATTATCCATGATGCAGGTAGATATAGTCACCTTAATCCTATATTGCAAGATCAGTGGGGAAAATGTGACTACCACATACAATATGAACCAATATATCACTATACACAGTATGAACCAACCGTGGAAGATGATCCGTAATGACGTGCTGCATTTAGTCTTTAATCAACCACAACATGTTATAACACTCACTGTCTGACTTCAGCGGCTCCCTGTAGCCGCTCACATTGAGTTCTATTCCTTGGCTTTTGGTTATAACCATTAAAATGTCATTGACTGATATGGACTCATCAGAACGCACATCCAAACTAATAAATTAACTAATATTACCACCACATAGTATAAAGACCTGTGTAGTGTATGATAAGCTCAACAGAGATAAACTCTATGGAAATGCAGACACAATGCAAATTTGTTCACTTCATTGTTTAGCCAGTTGAAGCAAATGTAGATATCCTCTGAGATATTGTAAAGTTAACCAAAACAAACAAACAAAAACAAAAAACTTAAACAAGTAACTGACATTAATCCATTCATTCAACAACTCAAAATAATGATTCAAAATCACAGTAAAATAGCTTTTGCACATATTATGTAATTCCCACACATATTTTTTCATGATGTAATGATATTGTGGCCACAATAAATTACACATGATATAAAAAAATTAATTAAACAAGTCTATCAGGTGCTGGAACAAAAATCAGACCCAAATGCAGGGATTGCAAAAAAACAAACAAACAGGGAAGTTATTAAAAATAACAGAACTACACACCTATGGAAACACTGAAAAAAATAGATGACTGAAATACAAAATTCTAAAGACAAAAGCAAAATGATGAAAACAATAACCAATGCCATGAGCCAAACCCAGAAGACAACAGGAGTCAGCCAAAACACACACAAGATGACAGGTATCATTAGGGGAGGCAATCAGTAAAAAATAAGGCAAAGGTGGGTAGAGTAGAGGTCTTCTAGAAAATGTCGTCTAAAGAAATGTACCCGACCCGAAGTGACCCGAATCACTTTTTACCCGAACCCGACGTGCATAATTTACTTTTTATAAGAAAGACCCGACCCGAGACAAACCCGGAAAAATGAGACCCGAGTCCGACCCGACGTCAATTTTTTTTAACCCGACTGGACCCGAATGTTGCATAACTCTACACTAAAGTAACCGCTACAGAGTGGATTCAAAATTGATTGAAGGTTTGTTTCAATGAAAATTAGCTTACTGTCAGCCACACGTCGCCAGCCACACGTCGCAAGTGGTCTTGAACTTGAAATACATTGAAATATGTATGTTTTTCATCTGCTTCTAAACTTCAGGCATTAAGTGGCTGTATCAAAAAGAATGTGCTGTAACGAATGCTTTAAAGATTAGGTGCTGATTAATGATTTAAAGATGCAGCAGTACATTCATTTAATTTTAGTATGTTTAATCAGTTATTTTTCTCTTCTCATTTACATATACGTTAGTTATATTTGTTTGCTTTATATTCATTTATTTGTAAACTGTATGCATTACACACAGGGACCTTTATTTTAATTTAATCTGAATGGACAACCAAAAAAATCTAGTTAATATAAGCACCTGTGCAATCAAATACAAGCAATGTTCCCCTTATAATATAGACATTACATTTAGACTTTTAGTTGCCAACTCTGAATACAAACAAAAAGATAAAAAAAAAAAAAGAAAAAATTTTACTTTTCATTTATATGGTGCAACTTGTTAATGCTAAGCCACATTATTTACTTCATAGTAAATAGTTGAAATTAGCTACATGGTAACAATTCTACAACAATTTTCCAATCTCTTCTACACAGACTGGATGCCTGATTTAAAATTGCCTGTCAACATCAGTGCCAGGAGTAATTTTATTTTGAGTAGCAGAATGTTATACTGGTGTTTTTTCTTGTATTTATACATTCATCTTATTTAGCTTATGACTCGATGGCTTCACTTCACTGTTTCTAATCTATGAACCCTACGATATGTATGTTTATCTCTCTGGTGGGTGAAATAGAAACAGTTGTAGATCATTGTGTTTATAGCAATTGGTGTCCATGACCTGCGTCATCGTATCCTAGTGCAAATAACACTAAAATTGGACTCTTGTCAAGCTAATATGGTTAAGAATGGCTCTATGCCATATAATTACAGAGGGAAGTCTTTAACATAGTGCTAAAATTCTAATGGTCAGCATTTTGCAATAGTAGTAGATATTCATCAGCATTTGGGTAACACAGTAAATTGTCAGATAGATAGCTTTTAGAATTGAGCTAAGCAGGCTAATGAGCAGCAGTTTTAAACTGCAGTAGAGAGTCACATCATTCTAATAATAGCCAAGTGTAAAATAAAATCATAAAGTACCATCTGCAGAAGACATTTGGCAGTTTCTCAAATGGAAATGTTCTTGGCCTTCCACCTCATTTAAAGGAATATTCCAGCATTTGTACAACCTAATCTCTAGCTTTAGTGTATCTGGTTAGCATAGTCATGAATTTAAAAACATTCCCCTGTACTGAGAAAGGAACAGGAAGTTATTCATTGCCCTTGTGGATAAGTGGGTTTTAAGTAAACTGCTTTTTGTGTTTTTACTCCTATTTGTTCTGACACTGGTCTATCAATTAGTTGGTAATTAGATTTTTTTTAACTGAGGGACTAAAGAATAAGGAATAAAATGAATATATAAATAAAAAAAAATTATATAGAATATATTAAGATGTTAAATGCTTAAACAGTATTGCAAGTTTTCCAGTGATGGAAAGAGTATAAAACACACTGACTTGAGAAAACATACTACTACTGCTGTAATCATTTATTTGTGACCAAGAAAAGTACTCAAGTAAGATTGTTTTGTGGTAAAAACAAAAAACAACAACAACAAAAAAAAACTGCTTGAGCAAATGCTTTACAAAGTACTTTTTCTATCTATTACTGACATGACGAGTTTGACAATGTATTATATCTAAGGACATTTTTTGACAGATTATGGCTAGCTATTGAAACTACAGTTAAACATGTACTCGAGTACATGTTGTTTCTTATCTCTGATGTTTTCACATGATTGTTGTCTAAGTTTTAATGAAGTATTATAATATTATAATATAATATTATATTTTAATATTATATTATAATAATATAATATAATATTATAAATCATATGACTAATTTACAGCATTTTCTGAAGAGTTAAAATCGTTAAAATTCGTGTGTGTGCTTGTGTGTTTGTGTATGTGTATAGCGGGGCGTTCACAGGCAGAAATGTCATGGGATGATTAAGAGTACATACCTCTGTATTAGTCAAAGAGAGAAATGAAGATTGATGTTCTTGTCGCTTCTGTTTTTTTTTTTTCAGAATGGCTATCGAGGCATTGTTTGAGTAATTGATGTTGCACATTAGTATACAACTGATATTTTACACAGGGTTTAATTGCGCTTCACATGCATCCATCTTTGTGGCTCCATTCCTTATATAAAGTTTTCAGTTTCCTAAAGGTATTAAAGTCAGCTTCATTTAAAAAAATGTATGTGTAGACTAGTGATGATCTTTTCTAATTATCAAGAGTAGTTCCTTGCCAGACCACCAGGTGGGCCTGGCAAGTGGTTTATTCATGTATTTGCTGTGTTATTTGTCTTAGTTACATTTCATGTAAGTTGTGTTAGTCTTTGTGTGTGAAATAAAAGCAGTACTTGCACTGACTCTTGTAAATGGGCCTGATTTGCTAAATGCGGGCGATCGAGACAACAGCAGAGATCCAGGTTCAAACCCCGCTTCCGTCAGTGTCTGCCTATCGTTACGCTAGCTTTACCATATCCTTAGTTACCATTCTAAGCTTTTTTGCATCAAAATCCAGGAGCCACTACAAATCCACATTCTAATTAATTTTGGATATTATGTCACTCTCACTCACCTGGCTGTTGAACTCTGTTAAACCTCACATACTTCTGCATATTTACAGTATACCAGGTCATCCTCTACCACCATCACCTCTACCATCACACCTTGGGAGGTTTTGTGTGCATTTCTCAGGGTTTCTCTGGTTGTGGTTTTTTTTGTGTTTTATGCACATACATTTCTACCCTTTGTTTTAATGTCCTGGATCCTGCCCCTTGTCTGCTAATTATGTTGGCTTTGTTTTCCTATTTAAGCTTAGAAAAATGTATAAAGAATAACTCCTCCTAGGACTTTCGAGCCACATGAACCAAATTCGGACATATTTGTTGCTTCTAAGCGATCCGAGTACCGGTACTTCCGGTACTGGGTCTCAAACTGGCCTTTTTTTCCCATAGACTCCCATTATTCCCAGCTCCTTTAGGGTGATACTCTGAACAAAGTGTTAATTTGGTGTACTGACTGGCCTTTTGGTTGTCCAGCAGCCCTGCCCATATATGCAAAATCAAAAAACTTTTTACAACATGCACATGTGACATATCAAAACACTCAGAACAATGAGGGGAACTTCCCCTCAGGTATTCTGATGACGTCATGTGATGTCACGTGACGTCATGTGAAAACAAATAACATTAGCACAACAAGGACATGTGACATATCAAAACACTCAGCCCAAGGAGGGGAATTGCATCACAGGTTTTCGGGTTACATCACATGCTCGTCTCCACTTGCCTCCAAATGTTTTGGCACCCTAGCGCTCCACTAGGTTTCACAAGTTTTATGTCCACTTGCCTCCAAAAGTAACACTGACCGTTATGTCCACTTGCCTCCAAAAAGCACTGGCCTTTGCGAATACTTGACTCATCAAAGCCAACATCAAAGTTTGTTGCAACAAACTTTATAAATCTGGTTTATTTTGCATATACATCCTTCTGTCTTCATCTATTGACATTCTTGTAACTGTCGCATAATAAAAAAAAGTGTAGCTATCAAATGTGAAGATTCTTAGTGAGTAGTAGAGAGATGACTTATTTTCTCTTCTAATAATATTCTTAAGTGAGCTATTATTAGAGCAGACCTTCTTAGAACCATTTTTGTTGGCTGGAATACAACTTTCACATTACCTTTAAGGTTACAGAAGCAATTATGCACTTCTGTCTCTAATATTGGAGTCTAGGGTGAATTTATTAATTGGATTGTGTGGATGTCTTAAGTTTAGCTGCTTCGCATTTGGTCTGTTTCAAAGCTACTAAACACCCTTAAGTAATGACTGTGAGAACACCAGAAATATTCAAATTTGAGTAGTTTAAAATCTGGCATACAGAATAATTATGACTGTACAGAGAAACAGGGTGGCATGCATCAACCTTCTATGGATCGTGAAGATATTTTGTACTTTTTGTTGCATAATTCAGTGATGTTTCTGTGTGCTTCTTGTGAAGTATGGATCTGTATGTTGCAATGTATCTCTATCTGCTGTTTTGTCTTATTACTAAGTTCTAGTTGGTGTACAGTTGTCTTGCAACATTCACCACAGTCAAGGTGAAATACAGAGACACATCAAGGTGAAACAGTAGAGGATCGACACAGAGAGGTATGACTGTAGGGAAGATTACAGAAAAATAAAAGTTTTAAAAATACTACTAGCCAGGAGGGTTTAACAACAGCAAAATTAATCAAGGGTTTGATTCACATCAAAACAGGTTCCATTTTTCTTTCTCATTCTGTGGTTGTGAAAAAAACATTGAGAGATCATTGCTTTTTTCTCTGTCATTCATCCTGGCAGTGCTCCTTTTAAATAAGGCTATAACAGTTTCATTGCTCCACAGACATCTCTTCTATGTCTTGATTGCTTCTACAATCTATCACTCCATTCTCAATTCTGGGGCCTTGGGACACTTGATTTAAGTGTTGGTTGCTGGTTGGTTTGTGATCAGACTCTGAATCAGCTATTTGTAGTGGAGGTGGAGGTAAAGGTAAAGGTCCAGCAGGCAAGATTGATATTTGTGCAGATCTCATGGGGAATTACAGGGTCCTGTTTACAGACAGCACATTATCTAGTATTTAAATAATATTTGAATTAATCTGGGTGGGCCTGACATTCATTCTTCTATTCATCATCACTCATTCATCCTCAGTAAGTGCTTTATCCCGGTTATGGCTGCAGTGGATACTGAGTTTATTCCAGGATGTGAATCAAGAATTCAGTGTAATAAAATACAGTGTTAGATATTAACATCCTAAATGCAAATTCCATGTGAGCGTTTTCATATTAGTGAAACCTCTCAGTTCAGCTCAGGGGAACATATCAAACACTCATTTCATGAAAAGACTATTTTCCTCTCAGCTGAGTCAGATTGCCAGAGGAGTGTGCAAGAATTGAGAGATTCATAGCAGGCAGAAACAGAGTGGTAGAAGCAGTAGATCATGGCTAAACAATTGCACAGCCAGAGAAGACGTTATCTGCTGAAGATCTCGGACAGCAAGAGAACAGACATCCCTGAGGTAGATCTCGTTTCAGATATACTGAATTGAGGACATGTTTAAAGCTAACACACATTGTAAAGCTCTGTCTGCTATTTGAATCATCAAATGATAAACTGAAATGTTTATTGTGTTTTTATATGTTGTGTTTCCATGCAATAAATCTTTGCGTCAACCTGAGTGGTGTACTGATATAAAATCTATGTTTTATATATTATCTATTATATTCATAGAAACAGTCTTACTTACAGAACTGAAGGGATGTTCTCATTTAACATGTTTAAATGTAATGAATTACCTAGAAATTACATGAAAATGACAGAAAGTGCTGTGCAGTAAAGACTTAATCTGTTGGGGAAAATTGAACAGGAAAAATTCAAAGCACAAAATTAACAGTATATAACATTTCCCCACCTCAAATTGAATCAAACTCTTTATTTTCTGGTAATTTGAGGACAATGCTGCTTATAACACACGACAATACTATAAAAATAGACTGTGGACGTCAAACTGCTAAAAACAGTAGTAATAGTCAACCTTCTCACTCAACACATAGTTAGGTAATCACTCTCGCTATTTGAGCGTCATTAGCATTAGACCCTATTCATTTCAAGGGGATTTGCTCATGGACGCATTAGTGTTTTAGTGTTACTTCCTAGAAACATAATTCCAGCCGATGGCTTAGTCATAAATGCAGTATGGCTCACCATGCTAGAAATACAGATCGTTGGTTTGCTAATAATGCTCACAGCATTATCTTTATTTTTTACCTCATGTTTCTATTCCAGTATTATCCATGTGACAAAAAACACGTGTGAATGTAAGCCAACACAATAGATTTCATACACCTGAATATGCCTAATATCATGTTTACAATAGTGACATCAACGAAAAAAGTAAATGCTATCAAAATTGTACATTATTGTGATTTGAATGTTAATATAATTAGAATTTCATTTGCATATACATTTTACTAGAGACTTATGCCGCATTTATATATAAAATTAAAGTGATTACACTTTCATTATTTGTTCGCTACATCAGTTTCATAGCTCCATTGCAAAATTAAGCACTGACTGGCTAAATTTGTATGGAGGTCTGTGAAAACCTGTAGGATGTCACCGGAGCACACTGGAAAATAAATTAGATTAATATTCTAGTAAAAATTCAAAAAAGATTTTGCCAATATTGAACATAAAAACAAATGAAGCACCGTCTTTTTGAATTTTAATTAAATGTATTTGTATAGTGTTTTTAACAATTGACATGGTCTCAAAGCAGCTTTACAGAAGCAGTGAAACAGAATACAAATTGTAAAGTTTAAAATTGAATTATCTCTAACATTTATTTCTAATGAGCAAGTCTGAGGGAATGGTGACAAGGAAAAACATCCTGAGATGATATGAGGAAGAAATCCTGAAGAAAAATGTAGAAATGTTTATTTATTTATTTATTTTTGCTACCTTGCTTATGCTATCCATGGGAGATTCAAATCCAGATGATTTGACAGGTATCCAAGGGAGTCAAGACAGCAAAATTACTGCCTGGGCATATGGGGGATGGTCAGTAGTTTGTATTTGTGAACACATGCATCTGATAGATAAATAACACTTCACTTCATGTTTGTTCCACTGCCCTGTAACACAGCATAAGAAGCAATTTTAAAAGATGTGGTTGGCTTGCTTTATATGTCTCAGAGAATGCATATGTTTCCTCCACCCTCCCCACTACTGAGTTGCTGGTGAATGGCAAGTGACCAAATTCAGGGGGAAAAATAGGAATAAAATTCCTGCAAATATCGTCCCGGAGAGATCATGTTGAGTAATAACAAGTTTAACAAAACATGGGTGTAAGAACAGTTAGCCTACCCAAAGATGTTTTAATTGCTAGCTTGTTAGCTAAGTGTGCTTTCCTTCTTACATGCTATAACGAATGGATGTAAGACTAACGTTTTATAGAGGTATAGTCATATAGCTACCAGCTATCAAATGATCTGTGATGCACACTCCCATCACATACATGAGAGATGGCAGTGGACAAAAGGTTTAAATGCATTTTTTTTAAAGGAAATTTAGCTAGCAAAGCAAATGTCACTGAATTAATCAGCAATCATTTCAGCAATGATTTAAGTCTGAACATTGATAAGTTGAGTCAATAGTGAGCCTCTTGTTCATCATTTGCCATGAGTGCCGTTTAACTTAGGAGACAAGACTAGAGGCACTGATGTGAATACTGCTTATGATCATTACTCTTTTTCCATCATAGATTTATGTTGTGTTGTTATGTTGTAATAAATAGATTAGGTTACAGATGTAGAGGTGGACATTGTGTTTGCTCAGGATAATCAGGTTAAGATAACTAACTGGCTTTACGTTAAAGTTATTTGTCTTTTTAAAAATGGTAATTGGATGATATTATTATTATTATTATTATTATTATTATTATTATTATTATTATTATTATTATTATTATTATTATTATTATTATTATTATTAATATAATAAAATTATTAATATTAATAATAATAATAATAATAATAATAATAATAATAATAATAATAATAATAATAATAATAATAAATATGCAATAAATAGAATAGGATAAAGAGTTTTAATGGACATATTTATATATTATGTATTAAATGAAATGATAAAATAAACCAACAAATAATACCTGATTTTAGACAGCCAGTGTGTTGGTATCATATCGTGGAGTGTTAATAATGCAGATTTACATTCTGTAACTTTTGATAGGTCTAAGAGATATTTCTGTTCAGGATAGTATATAGTTATATAAAGTATAAATATCCAAGTCACACCAACTTGATGGGTTTTCACAGTGAAGGGTTTTCCCAAGCTGATGCACATTTGAGTTAAGGGAAGGAATGATTCTTGTCATTTTATTAGCAAATATGGAACTATTAAGGAAATTCATTTCTATTTTACCTGTTTGTTTGTTTATTTATTTATTTATTTATTTATTTATTTATTTATTTATTTATTTATTTATTTATTCTAAAGCCTTGAACCACTGAGCATGTTTTTGCCTCTTATGCCTCCTTCTCATTGTGTTTTTTTTATTCATCCTTCTGCCCTGTATGTCTTTCTTCCACTGATTCTCTGTTTAATTAGGTCCTAAAAGTTGTAGGCTCCTTATATGTATTCTTATGTTAGTGTGTATAGCAAATTTGGCATGCTTATATAAGCTGTGATTGTGTGTGATGAAGTGGCTCTCTGATCTTGATTCACACTGCATGACGCCAGCACTCAACCAGAAGTAGAACGAGAGAGAGAGAGAGAGAGAGAGAGAGAGAGAGAGAGAGAGAGAGAGAGAGAGAGAGAGAGAGAGAGAGGGAGGGAGGGAGGGAGGGAGGAGGGGAGATGGAGGAAGGGAGTAAGAGAGGAAGGGAGTCTGAAGGGAGGGGGTGCATAGAAGTGGGGAGCAAAGTGAGGAAGAGAAACGTCAAGCGGAGGGAAGAAAGGATGAGGGAAAGACGGAGAGAGGGACAGAGTAAGTGAGTGAAGCACATGTGACGGAGTGACATTCATTCAGACACACTTGTTTCCACGGCGACAACATGGGAGCTGTGGTGGGCACACTGACCATGCAGACCAAACAGAGGCGACCATCCAAAGGTAGGGTAGACACATTCACGCACGCACACACACACTCACACACACATAAACCCTGCTTTTAGAGTACTGTCTACAGAATCATGTACAAAACAAATGCACACATACAAAGAGAGAACATGGTAAAGACTGACACACACACACACACACACACACACACACACACACACACACACACACACACACACACACACACACACACACACACACACACACAGACTCATACACACATGAACACTACCTTTAGTCTTCTATTCACATAGAAGAAATAAAACCATGTACACACATAGAAACATATAAAGTATTTTGAAACACATACACAATTACACACTATTCCTTTCTTTTTTATACTTATGCAACAAGTAGATTTTTGTAAGCTTCAGTGGTTGTTGTGAATCTGCCATGTGCTGAATCTACAGCTATCACTCTTACACACCCACCTAAAGACATACACACTTCTCAGCAGCACCGAGGGAAAGTATCATTCTTTTGTATTAAGTGTGTGTCTGTGTGTGTCTCTGTGTGTGTGTGTGTGTGTGTGTGTGTGTGTGTGAGAGTGTGTGTGTGAGAGAGAGAGAGAGAGAGAGAGAGAGAGAGAGAGAGAGAGAGAGAGTGAATGAGTGCGTGCATGTGTATTAATGTATGATGTCTGATGCGCACATGCTTTGGGTGTTTATCACTCCACTCACACGCTCTCTTCCTGCTTGTTACCTCGGAAGAGCTGTTGTCATGGCAACATGGATATTGGCACTGTTGGGGTGTATGCGCACATATGTTCGTGTGTGTGTGCGTGCTGCTTTGTGTGCTTGTTGTTGTCAGGGATCTGGACTGTTGTCACAAAAAATTTAATTTCTATCCAGACAGACTTATACACGCTCACACTCACTCGAGAAAAAAGAAATATGAGATCAGAGACAGAAAAAAATCACCTGTTGATCCCTTTCCTCTTTTTCTTCTTCTTTCTTTCTTCTTCTTCTTCTTCTTCTTCTTCTTCTTCTTCTTCTTCTTCTTCTTCTTCTTCTTCTTCTTCTTCTCTCTCTCTCTCTCTCTCTCTCTCTCTCTCTCTCTCTGTCTCTCTCTCTTTCTGTCTCTCTCTCTCTCTCTTTTGGCTATCTCTGTGTGAAGCCTACCTTACAGAGATGAAAAATATCTAAAGCCATCACACACTATATTATGACCAACACACTATTTCACTCTGCTAGGTGGCAGTAGATGCAGAAGGCCTGGTGTTTGTGTTTGAGCTTGTGCTCTTCTGCCCAATTTCACATAACCTGATCAGGAAAAACATGAGGCAAATTAAATATGGAAAGGAAACAGCTTCATGGGAGCAGGAGAAAGAAGACTAACGTGCAGTGTGACACAGTGTACATACACAAGCACTTCATAAGCTTCTTAATAAATCAAAGTCCTTCCATTTTTTTTTCATATTGAATATACCAATACTTAATCTGCCAGTTTAATAAAAAGTGACTTTTAGACAGCATAAGATTGCGTATATCTGACTGCAACCTAGTCCACATGTAATGTATGTTTTTTGTTTTAGAAACGCTCTCCTGTCATTGCTTCCAATTATAACTCAGATTTTCTCAGTTTCGAAATCTTATATGTATGACATTGTTTACTTTCACCATTATAGTTCAAATAGTACAGTATTTCCAGTTTCCAGTGATCAATGACATCTATATCACTTGCTTTCACATTTAACCCACTTTGTGTTTTTTATTGCTATATTAAAACTAAGTATAAAAGCAATTTTTGCTTTATTATTGAACAATAAATATTCAGGGTCTAGTAGTCATTAGGTCTCTTAAAATATATACACTACCAGGGCAAAGTTTGTACTTTGTACTACCGTATCTATCTATCCATCTAAATTATTATTTTTTAAAAATGTTTTCATTGTCATTTCATTGTCAAGACATTTTGATTTATGACTTCTGGCTGAAATTATTTTAATAGACAAAGAGAAACATTTAAAATACTGTGTACAAATATATTTTCTAATGATCACTTTACTTAATTTTTACTTACAATTCAATCTTTTCTCAAACTAGTAACAGATAATCTGTTATAATCTGTATTCAGTTTGCAATAATCTGTGCAAGGCTTCAAATAGTGATAGAGTAGTTGGCAGGACTTCCTGCTAAATATCACTCATCTAATTAGCACATGCTGCTGCCTGTGTGTGATCAACAAGTCATGCTGAAACTGAGAAGCTGGCCTTTGGCTAATTACACTAGATGTCTGCTTTTATAAACTTACATATCAGTCATTCCTGATAAATTCACGAGGTATTACTGTGAAAAAACATGCTTTAGCAGTAGGAAGATGAAAGCAGTGGTGTGGTCAAGGGGAAAATAATGGTCTTGTGTTTGATTGTAGTCAGCACACTGTGATGGATGTGGCCAGTTCGCAGGCTGTGTGCCACTTCACTGCTCTTCTGTACTTATGTATATATAAGAACCCAAACAAGCAAACAAAAAAATTCAACAACAAAAATACTAAATACTTTTTAACCTAAATATGTCATGCAACTAGATAACACACACACACACACAGAGAGAGAGAGAGAGAGAGAGAGAGAGAGAGAGAGAGAGAGAGAGAGAGAGAGAGAGAGAGAGAGAGAGAGAGAGAGAGAGAGAGAGAGAGAGAGAGAGAGAGAGAGAGAGAGAGAGAGAGAGAGAGAGAGAGAGATGTGTGTGTGTTTTCTGGTTGTTGCATAAAGTATGTAGGTTTGTCAGTTGCTTCAGGCTTGATTTGTATGTTTTCTTTTCTGAATCTTTTGTGTTTCAGTAATGTGTGTGTGTGTGTGTGTGTGTGTGTGTGTGTGTGTGTGTGTGTGTGTGTGTGTGTGTGTGTGTGTGTGTGTGTGTGTGTGTGTGTGTGTGTGTGATTTTGTGTGCATGTGTGTTCATGTTTGTTCCAGCAGTGTTTTTTCTCTGGTGAATATTTCACATCTTCAATCAACACCCACTCTGTGCCTCTAGCTACTTAATCTCCCTCGCTCTTTTTGTTTTTCCCTCTCCCATTTCTCCTTCTCTCAATCTCTTGCCTCCATTTTCCATTACCTTCAGCTAAAATTCCAGTGTCTCTATTCCTCTCTTTCAACCTTCCATTTCTAGCTTTTCCTGTCCTCCTCCACCTTCTCCTCCTTCTCCTCCTCCTCCTCATCCTCCTCCACCTCACTCGCACTCACACGCCTTAGTTTGTTTTTATGTAAGTGCTTATTAATCTGTCTTGTAGGACAAACTTAATGGGACTGTTTGGTGTTTTTGTGTGTGTGTGTGTGTGTGTGGGTGGGTGGTCAGCATGTTGGACAGCTCTTTGTTGCTGTGTAGAATGTACTCTCTCTGTGTGTGTTTATGTTTGTGTGTGTTTGTGTGTAGAAAAGGGAAGCTCAGAGGTTATTTTATTTGTGAGGGATGTGTTTATTCACGCTTTTACTCCACTTCCTGACATGAGTCATGCAGGACTTTCTGTATGGCTGAGGGATGTGGTGTATATCAGTGGGTGTAGGCAGTCTTTATGGCCGAGTATTTCTCTAGTGATAGTCCTACAAAGCTCCATCTGGACAAACTTCATTTGCAGAGGTCTGCGATATTAACTTCTTTGATCAACAAAATCAAATTGGATATAAAAGCTATTTTGGTATAAAGAGAAATTTCAGATCAATCTCTGATGCTTGGCTTGAAAATATCATAATTTCTGGATCATAAGTCACCTTGAAGAATTAGATGCGATTGAAGCACCTGCTTAGAAAGAATAATCAAAACACAGGCAATGTCAGTTGCTTTAATATTAATTATATGAATATAATTAAAATGCATAAATGTATACGGAATTTTCCTCACCATCTGCTGCACAATTACCATGTTCACATTTCATGAAAAGCAACTTAACTACAGCTATGTAACCTTTTCCAAATAGCAATATTTAATATGTACTGTAGGGGATGATTTGTTTTGTATTTCCGCAAATGTATTCATTTTTAAACTAATTTACTTCAGTTCAGGTATCGATTTGCTAAAGCTTTAATGAATAAGCAATTTGGAGCATTTCTACCTAAAGGTACAAAATACACATTGGTGTTTATTCCAGTGGATTAATTTTCTACCTGTTATGTGATTTAGTAAGCCTGAAAGTCATTTTGAAACCAGCAATTCTGTGTGCAAATTACTACAGCCAAAGGGCATGCATTCAATTTGCAAAAACCATTTCTATCAGACAAAATTAGACCATTCATTAGGATTGAATATCAAGTTCATCAAAATAATGCCCCACCAAAATAATCAGAAACTTTTTCAAAATGATCATAACTTAATGCCATACAATCAGTTACCATTTTTGTCTGTGTTGGCAACATTTACTGGCAAAGCCTTTAACATGAATACTTTCACTTGATTTTTATTAGCTTAATTGTGCATATTTATATAAACATCACAGAATGTGCTTTAGATTATGTGCTGTAGAGAATGTGCTATAGACTATGTGCTGTAGAGAATGTGCTATAGACTATGTGCTGAGGAGAATGTGCTATAGACTATGTGCTGAGGAGAATGTGCTATAGACTATGTGCTGTAGAGAATGTGCTATAGACTATGTGCTGAGGAGAATGTGCTATAGACTATGTGCTGTATAGAATGTGCTAAAGACTATGTGCTGTAGAGAATGTGCTATAGACTATGTGCTGAGGAGAATGTGCTATAGACTATGTGCTGTAGAGAATGTGCTATAGACTATGTGCTGAGGAGAATGTGCTATAGACTATGTGCTGTATAGAATGTGCTATAGACTATGTGCTGTAGAGAATGTGCTATAGACTATGTGCTGTATAGAATGTGCTATAGACTATGTGCTGTATAGAATGTGCTATAGACTATGTGCTGTATAGAATGTGCTATAGACTATGTGCTGAGAAGAATGTGCTATAGACTATGTGCTGTAGAGAATGTGCTATAGACTATGTGCTGTAGAGAATGTGCTATAGACTATGTGCTGTATAGAATGTGCTATAGACTATGTGCTGAGAAGAATGTGCTATAGACTATGTGCTGTAGAGAATGTGCTATAGACTATGTGCTGTAGAGAATGTGCTATAGACTATGTGCTGTAGAGAATGTGCTATAGACTATGTGCTGTAGAGAATGTGCTATAGACTATGTGCTGTAGAGAATGTGCTATAGACTATGTGCTATAGACTATGTGCTGTATAGAATGTGCTATAGACTATGTGCTGTAGAGAATGTGCTATAGACTATGTGCTGTAGAGAATGTGCTATAGACTATGTGCTGTAGAGAATGTGCTATAGACTATGTGCTGTAGAGAATGTGCTATAGACTATGTGCTTTATAGAATGTGCTATAGACTATGTGCTGTAGAGAATGTGCTATAGACTATGTGCTGTAGAGAATGTGCTATAGACTATGTGCTGTAGAGAATTTGCTATAGACTATGTGCTGTAGAGAATTTGCTATAGACTATGTGCTGTAGAGAATGTGCTATAGACTATGTGCTGTATAGAATGTGCTATAGACTATGTGCTGTATAGAATGTGCTATAGACTATGTGCTGAGGAGAATGTGCTATAGACTATGTGCTGAGGAGAATGTGCTATAGACTATGTGCTGAGGAGAATGTGCTATAGACTATGTGCTGTATAGAATGTGCTAAAGACTATGTGCTGTAGAGAATGTGCTATAGACTATGTGCTGAGGAGAATGTGCTATAGACTATGTGCTGAGGAGAATGTGCTATAGACTATGTGCTGAGGAGAATGTGCTATAGACTATGTGCTGAGGAGAATGTGCTATAAACTATGTTCTGAGGAGAATGTGCTATAGGCTATAACAAAATTTATGTTTATTTCAGTTTGCTGTATAGGTCACCACATCTTCTAGAGCCATGATTCTTGAAGTGTTGTCTAAAAGTCAGGAGGTCCGCAATTTTTTTTTTGTGAACAGAGGTAGAATTCACAACCAGCCATAAGTATGTGTGCTGTTATTTCTATAATAATAAGCCTAATTGACTGGTAACTGATTGTGGGGTTTTAATCAAAACCTCGACATTCATAAACTTACAATTGTGCTCAAAAGTTTACATACCTTTGGAGAATTTGCAAGGTGTGTACCATTTTTTTTAAAGAAAATCATTACATATTTTTTTTATTTCTTATAGGACTTATAGTTAATATTTAAGGAATAACAGAATGGCACAATCAAACAAAACATAACAAAAAAGAAAATAAGAAAATAATCAATGTTCAAAAGTTTGTATACCTTTAGTTTGTAATATTGTGCATTGCCCTCTTTAGCATCAATGATGGTCGGTAATTCTCTCAGGTGCAATAGTTGCCCATTCTTCTTGGCAAAATGGCTTTAGTTCCTGTAAACTTTTAGTATTTTTGGATCTCCCCAAAGAGGCTCAATGATATTGTGGTCAGGAGACTGTGATGGCCACACTAAAAACTTCACCTTTTTCTGCTGTAACCATTGGAGGGTTAACTTTGCCTTGTGTTTTTAATCATTGTGCGTCCCATGCACAGCTTTCCTGCTGTAGAATGCAAATGGTCTGCCAGGATTTTCTGATAACATGCTGCATTCATCTTGCCAACAATTTTTTACTAACTTCCCTATGCCACTGGATCTCACACAGCCCCAAATCATATGAGATCCACCACCATGCTTTACAGTGGGGATGGTGTACTTCTCTTCGTAGGTCTTGTTGCTTCCTCTCCAAACATAGCATTTATGGTTGTGACTATAAAGTTTAGTTTTGGTCGCATCACTCCAAATGGTTTGGTGTACTGAAGGCTTTCCTTTTGTGGCATGGGAACAGTGTCAGCTTTCTCCTGACACCTCGACCATGTAGTTCATTTGTGTTCAAGTTCTTTCTTATTGTGCTCCTTGAAACAACACCACCACATTTTTCCAGCACAGCCTTTATTTATCTCAAAGTTGTTTGTGGGTTTTTGTTTGCGTTCTGAACCATTTTTTTGGCAGTAGGTGGGTGAAATCTTTCTTTTTCTACCTGACTGTGGCATAGAATCAACAAAACCTCTTATTTTCCACATCTTTATCAGAGTTTGAACATAACTGACTGGCATTTTTAAGTGTTGAGATATTTTTATATACTTTTCCTGCTTTATAAAGTTCAGCTATCTTATTACGCAGGTCTATTGGCAGTTATTTTGTCTTCCCCATGATGCAGCATTCAGACAAGTCTGTGCATCACGTCATGAGCTGAAAATCTCACTGACTATTTATGCATAGACACTAATTACAGTTTCAATGAGTCTCAGGAGTGGAAACGTTCCTTTAATAGCCATTTTTAAACCTCTGATTGTCAACCTGTGTGTTTATAATGTGACCAAACATTCAAAGATATGTTATTGTTTCAGTTAATATCAGGTTTTAAAAAGAAGTCAAACAACTATGTGATAATTAATGATTTCACGTGACCACTATCCTTAAATAAGAAACAATTGTTTTGCATCAGTCATATTTTCAAAATAAATGGCAATGTTTAACAATTTCTTCACGGTATGCAAACGTTTGAGCACAACTATATGTTCTGTATATATTAAAGGGTATCTGGCTGCAAAAACAGGACAAACATAACAGGTTCTCCTTTGGAGGTCATGTTTAGTTGATAGTCTGTGTGAAGCAGCTGATCAATAAAACACCATGTAACTGATTTCACACTGCAGGAGTGATGTGATCCAAAGGGTAATTACATCTGTATTTGTGTTTGTGTGTAGTAACATCAATCTATAATATACTAGTAAAGTGTATTTACAAAAACCTTTCATGAGATACAAAAAGAAACACTGTTGGTATAGTAATGAATTAGTGTATTGGTATAGTGTTGAATATTAAATGCATTCTAGAGAACACAATGTAACTATGTAGTGTGTTGCATCGATTATGATAAGTCAGATTATACAATGTAAACGCTTCAGCTGCAGGATTACTGGGTAATGCTGGAGAGAGAATGAGAGAGAGGGAGAGACAGAGAGAGAGAGAGAGAGAGAGAGAGAGAGAGAGAGAGAGAGAGAGAGAGAGAAAGAGAGAGGATGGAAGGATGGAAGGTGTGCATAATAAGCCTCTTATTATCTGAACTGCCTATGTGAAGGATTAATGTTAGCAGTGTTATAATTTATAATAAATAGTAACAGCTCTCAGAGAATTCATTTATGAAGAATTAATGTTTTTGGTTTTTTATAGACTAAATTATTTTCTCTTCAGGAAAAACGTTAATGAATTTTGCATATTATTCATATATATTTTGTAAATGAATGCTCAATTCATAAATACAAGATCCTTAATTGTGAAAAGGAAGCAAATCCATTGCTTGCTTATTTGACAACCCATAAGCATGAAGGTCAAAGCTTCAGGATGAATCTTGGCTGGGAGAGGAGTGCTGCTGGGATTTTTGAGGCCACGTGAGCTTAACATGGTGCATTAGAACAGCTGTTCCCTCTAATTGTTTTTTTTTTTCTGTAGCAACGATTATTTCTGTATAGAAGACCACAACATGTGATTGGCAGAGAAACTTACAGCTAATGTAGCTTTTCCTGGTTGGCACTGAATTTGGGTGGCAATGGATCCGTTTCTGCTTTGACATGCAGAACTCTTTGGGCTTTCAAAAATAAGAAAAATGTAGGGATCTTATCTTGGCTTGTCCAAACCAGTGTATCCTCTGTAATTTATGCCAATTGACTAACACAATTTTGTGTCTGGGTTCTGGCCAGATTTTAGTTATTTCAGCAGGGTAGCATAGAAGTGTGTGACTGTGCAGCTAATGCACAGCTTATATAGAACAATGGCAGCAGGGGCATGGTCAATCATTAGGAGGCAGATTGAACCAGCAGCTAACGCCTGATGATTCTCACCTGTGTTTGAATATGGCGAGTTGGATTCTGGCAAGTTTTGTTTGTCTTACAGGATGCAGTGAACAAGGGAGAGAGTGAGTGAGAGAGCTGAGAGGAATGCTGAAATGTGCTCACAGAATAAATTAAGCGCATGAAGCTTTGTTAAGAGCAGCCTCTCTCCTGATCCTCCTTCCCACACAACAGGGTTTTATAGTGGAGCCAAAACCTGGGGGGAGGTACAAGATGCCAATATGAAACTTCTTCTGGTTAATGATAACTTGCTCACCAGTTTCCTCCAGCCATACCTTTCTCCCTGGTTCGCACTTCCCTGAAAAACAAACAAAACTCTCAAAGGTTACTTAGCCATGATTAAACACACAATGACGTATTACCTGTTGCCTTAACCCACCTCCTCTCCATTCCCCACACCCCTTCTGTCACATATACATATTGCTTTTACATTTTACATCCATACTCATTAAACACTATTAAACAATGTGTTGTGTGTGTGTGTGTGTGTGTGTGTGTGTGTGTGTGTGTGTGTGTGTGTGTGTGTGTGTGTGTGTGTGTGTGTGTGTGCGCGTGTGCTTTCTGTATTGATCAGAATGACACTAGACTATTAGCTGGTACACAAAGTCAGCAGTGAATATTCCTTCAGCCACTTTAACATTACATGCACAGCAGTTTATTAAGAACTCATAGGAAGTACAGATTATCCCTTGTCTTCCGATCTCTGTAGTTGTTGCGTGGTTGGGAAGATTTGTCAAGCTGATACTGTACACATTCTCGGAAACATAGGGAGATTCACTTCTCTCAGTCAAGCATTGGAAAAGAGGCACAAATCTACAGCATTGCTGTTAAATGCAGAACAGCTTTCAAATGTGAGCACAGATAAACTTCAGTTCTCTCATCTCATCCAGTATTCAGCCCAGACTTACATACTCCTGCCTTGGTGTATATTTGAGCACAGGCATAAAAAAGCAACAGGGAAGCTCTTGAAATAGTTCACTTTACAATAAAACCCGTCTTCCAACTCATATACGTCATCTCTATATTTTTTACCATCTTATTTTGTGTCTTCTCTGTAGATAGGTACGATGATGATTTGGAGGTAACAATGGTGTGTCATCGCCCAGAGGGTTTGGATAAGCTGGAAGCTCAGACCAACTTCAGCAAGAGAGAACTGCAAGAACTCTACAGGGGGTTTAAAAATGTAAAAATGTTGCACACAGTATCACAATATTAAAGACATTTTATTTGTCATTATTCTTTTAATGCATATGCAATTTAGATTAACAATGGGTTTTTGTATGTTTACAGAAATGAATCAGATTTAATTCTTTGAAACATCCTTTTAGTGACTGTGAATTATATTTATTTTAGCTTAATAAATACCCCCATGTTTTCCATTTCCACCCAGCTCAGTCTTATCTTTATTCACAGATTCATTTCAGTTTGCTTTATTAAGAAATTGCTTTAATAAGAAATGACTCATTAAATTCATCTATATATAATTGTAGTAAATAATCTGTTTAAACTGAACAACATAAAAATGTCTTATACACAGTAAATTTACACAAACATATCAGCTCTTGTAGTATAGAAACTTCTTTTTTTAAATTAACTAGATTTTCATGAATACCACAATTCTTTTGTCAATGTTGTAGCAAATGATTTATGAATAAATTTGTTTTTCTCATTTGATAAATAAGGCCCATTATTTCTGTTTAATACGTGTGGCTATTTCCATCATTTCTGGCTTCTGTTCACATTTTTTCCTGGCCAAGAAATTAGCTCTTTACTCAACCATAAGACAGCTGCAGGTGTTATAGCGTTCAAAATAATTCAAACCATAATGTCTTGTAAATTTGTAACTACTAAGTTTATCAACCTCATTTAGGCTTTATATATCCTTTCTTCTTTCTTAGGAATGCCCTAGCGGTATTGTCAGTGAAGACACATTTAAACAGATTTACTCACAGTTCTTTCCTCAGGGGGGTAAGTCAAAATCTGCATGCTAGAATGTGAGATTTTATGTGCATGTTCATTTGTGTGTATGAATGTTCTCGTAACAGATTCTCTGCTGTTTTCCATAGATGCAAGCACATATGCTCACTACCTGTTTAACGCCTTTGACTCAGGTCAGAGTGGCTCCATCAAGTTTGAGGTGATTTCTCTCTCTCTCTCTCTCTCTCTCTCTCTCTCTCTCTCTCTCTCTCTCTCTCTCTCTCTCTCTCTCTCTCTCTCTCTCTCTCTCAGTCTGTCTGTCTGCCTGTCTGTCTGTCTGTCTGTCTGACTGTCATTCATTCTGTTAACTCATTTAAATTATTCCTTTCCTCAATATGACTCACACCATGCCAAGTTGGGCATATGTCAGGGTTGTTTTTTTTTTTTTTTTTTTACATTATCACTTGCTACTTTCATGGTCAGTAATAAAAAAGCTTCTGCTAATGTGAAAACCCTCTCAAATGTGAAGCTAAAACTAATTTCAAGACCTGACAATTGAGAAGAAACAGAGCCATAAATAACCAACAAAAATATTTTGGTACAAGCATCTGACATGCATTTATGGAATATTAGAAAGTCAGGAAAAATACCTTGTATATCCAGGGTTTGATTGATTTTTAAAGTTACATTTGATTGGCTTAAGATTTCCTATGTTCCACTGTTAATTTCAGTCTACAGTATACAGTAGATAAACTAATTCGTTCAACCACCAATGAATAAACACTGACTAAATTATTGTATCTCTAACAAATAAAAACAAACTGTTCTCTTATGGCTAGTAAATGTAAATTAGATTGTCACAGATGGGATGTCAGGAAATTGTCAGTCTACACTGTATGGCCGAAAGTATGTGGACATCTGAATAATAAACACAATTGAGATTGTTACCAAAACTTTTGACACAAAGTTGGATGCAGAACATTGTATAGAATATATCTGTATACAGTAGTATTACAGTCTACAGACTTTCTTTATCACAATATTCTATTGTTGCACAAAGTAATCTTTCCATCTCTCTCTACTCTACCTTGCTGTTGCTGCTTGTACCTAGGACTTTGTTACAGCTCTGTCCATCTTGTTAAGAGGTTCTACCCGGGAGAAGTTGCAGTGGACTTTTAACCTGTACGACATCAACAAAGATGGCTACATTAACAAGGAGGTTTGTGTGTGTGTGTGTGTGTGTGTGTGTGTGTGTGTGTGTGTGTGTGTGTGTGTGTGTGTGTGTGTGTGTGTGTGTGTGTGTGTGTGTGTGTGTTCACTATAGCAGCAACGTGTTTATGTACATTTAGAGCTGACCTGTAGTGTTCTGCTTTACAGGAGATGATGGACATTGTGAGGGCTATCTATGACATGATGGGGAAATATACGTACCCTGCTCTGAAGATAGACACACCCAAACAGCATGTGGATGCTTTTTTTCAAGTAAGAAACTGTTTCTAATTATTATTTTAATTATGTAAAAGGTTTTTGCTGTTATTACATATGTGTATATAAAAAGATAAAGATGCCAAACTTGATCAAAACCTATAACCCTCAAGTGTTCAGTTAAATTAGACTTACAGCATATTGTGTTAGCAGTATTCATTCTCAGTTGTAGAATAGTCATTTTTATTTTCTTTTGCAGAAAATGGACAAAAACAGAGATGGAGTTGTTACTCTTGATGAATTCATTCTGTCCTGTCAAGAGGTATCTACATGATTTCCCCATTTGAGACACTTTATTTTTCCTTGTATGCACTTCCCTCTAGTGGCAAAAACGATTCAATGTAACACAACAATCCACCATGCATTTCAGGTTTTTAACCTACTCTTGTCCATCTGTTGTTATATTATTTTAAATATTTAGATTTATAAATATTTATTTATTTGTTTACTTTTATTATTATTATTATTATTATTATTATTATTATTATTATTATTATTTATTTAAAAAGATCCTTATTGAAGATTTTTTTTTATCTTTAAATCTTTATTTATTTATTTATTTTCTTTAAGTAACAAAATTCTGGGAATATTAAATGTAGATTTAATATAAAAAATTGTTTTAACTTTTTTATAGATTTCATTCTAATTATAAATTTGTCGGATATCATTTTTGGCTTTACACTAAAAAAACAGCAATTGCATTAATATAGACAGGAGCACAACTAAACCACGCCACATGTATAACTAATTTAATTTCCTTTTATATAACTAATATAATTAAACTGTTTTTTCCTGGAAAACAGTGCTGGAAATGTAAATTAGCTCTTAATTCCAAATTACTGATGCTGGTAATAAATATATGTTGCATGCATTTAGTCACGTTATATCTTTAGTTATGTTCAGATGATTGGACAAACACGATTCCTTTACTCACCAAAGTACATTTTAATGCTGTGAAACATAAAGTGCATTTATACTGAAAAAAAGAAAAGAAATAAAATCAGACCCATGCTACAATTGGCAACTCAAACACTGAAACCTCTTCTGAGCTGAAAGTGGAAATGCTATGCTAACTTGGTAGCTATGCTAGTTTGGTAGTTGTATGTTTCTTAAGTAGCCAACATAATATCATCGGTATAGTCAAACCACACCATTAAACACTTAGTTAAAAAATATTCATTCATTTAATTTTTTTCATGTGGAAATTCAGCTCTTTCATAGCTGATTTATGTTGTTTCTGTTGTTCAGAATGTTGAACTCACAACCTCATATAAACATGAGTCCTGTGTGCACAGGGTTTCCTTATTAAACATAATTCATTGTTAGTACATAGATTCTGTTTCTGTCTGTATAACTGACAGATGGTTGTATCATTTTGTTGCAGGATGACAACATTATGAGATCTTTGCAGCTATTTGAGAATGTGATATAAAACAAGCACAGGTTTGAAGAAGACTGATTTTTTTCACTAAAGTTTACAGCTATTGTGTTCGTCAAGAAGAAGAGTGAGAAAAAGCTACACCATCTTGTGCCCTTCACCTAACCATGGAAATCTGTAGCTTCCTGTAGCTGGATATCAGTGCTAAACCACTATGTGCATAGCAACACTATGTACTTAGCATGGTAATATTTATTTTACATGTTTTTGAATTGATTCAGCAAAACTGATCCGTGACCTTTTTGAAACCAGCATTGCACTTGTTTCTCTTTATAGCCACATGTACTCAACATGTTTCCTGCTTGCAAATTTGTACCATTTACCAGTTCGTATGAGAGGTTAAAGTTATGTTTAGGTGAAAGTTGTAGCTTTTTCGTATGACTTTGTTTATGCCTTATAAATTGAACAAAATTTGACCAGACGGTCCTTGCATGTTCAAATTTTAGGGTTCAAGCTCATGCGCTTCATGTTACAGCTGATCAGTTAACACTTAAATAGGAATGCTTTGTTTGATTTATTTATATACAGAACATGTAATGTTCTCTGATATTTATGAATATTACTTTATTGGAAAGCACAGTCTAATGATCTATTTATTAACATTGCTAAGATGGATAAATAAGCAAAGCTCAACCAAAGGATGACTAAAACAGCATTGCTTATAAATGGTTAGGAAGGAAAGTGGAGGAAAGTGTTAAAATATTATGATAATTGTTGCTGAATGCTGTTCCACATAGAGCCAGGCTGCAAAACCAAATAAGCAGGCTAGATTGAAATCTACAACCGTTTCTAAATCAGAGAGAAAATAATCACTTAATTATCCAAAATCCATAAGGAAAGCAAAGAAACACATAATTATTATAGCCTTAAAGCTTAATACCAAGTAAGATGGCTTTACCATCAGGATTTTTTTAATCAACTATTAAATAGAGTGAAGTAAATTATAGTCCTTGTGAAACTGCTTATAACCTATATCCTGTCTTCATTGTATGTGGCTGCTAGTCAGCCTTTTCCTCTGCTCCATGCAGGTGTTATTAGCTTGGCACATGAGTTGTCAGTGGTCAGCGTGTTTTGGATGTTTCTCTCTGTTCTGTACAGTCTCAAAATAGCTCTTTGCAGTCTTGTAAAAAATCAGATTGCTGCGACGTTTCTGTGCTGATCCTTGCTCGAAAATGCTGAACCTGGTCTATCTGTGTTTGTGTGTATTTGTGTGTAGTGTGGCTGCGTTATTAACCTGTTGGTGCTTGTTTATTTGTCCAGACACACATTTGTCTCCAGATCTGGTCTATCTATCTGTCCATTTCTCTAACTTTCTGTCTGTCATTATGTTTGATGTTCTCAGCATAAGGGGAGGACATTTAATAAGATGTCATGTGGTATTTGACAGACAGTGTTTTGCATCACTGTGTGCTTTTTATACTATATTTCATCACACAATATTGATTGTGTTCATTGTTTATGTTGTTTAATTGTGAGAAAGCTGTGAATTACCAAACTTTGGTACTGTTCAATAAGCATATAGCCATATAACCATTTATCTACACACTGTGATATGGGAGAGCAGAAACAAAGAGAAAAAGCTTCAAAAGCTAAAAAAGGTTACTTTTTGGGATAAGTAAGCCATTAATTTTGTTCAAGGCTGCTGAATATCGCAAACATGGCAATCATTCAATAAGTACTGCAAATGCAGTTCTTCTGTTGCTATAATATATATGATATGATAGTAAAATTGAATCTAGCAAAATATAATTAATAATATTAATAATGTACCTATAATTAATTAAAAAGTATATCCAAATTATAAATTCAGTTTTCTGTATGATGGAATCAATATAAACATTCATTCAGCAGCCACCTTAATATTAAAACCTGTACACCTACCTGCTCATTCATGCAATTATCCACTCAGCCAATCAGATGGCAGGACAGACTCACCGAAATGAACAGATGAAAACTGATGACATTGCCTTTTTTTTTCTTCCCAGTTTCAGTGAGCATGTGCCCACTATATCTTTAGATTCCTGTTCTTGGCTGACAGGAGCGAGACCTGATGTGATCCTCTTTTTCTGTAGCCCATTTGCCTCAAGATCTGACATGCTGTGAATTTCGAGGTGCTTTTCTGCTCATGTCAGTTGTAAAAAATGCTTTTTTTAGTTAATATAGGCATCCTGTAAGCTTGAACTAGCACAGCCATTTTCCTCTGGGCTCTCATTAACATGGCATTTCTGCCTCCAAAACTGCTGCTCATCAGAGTTTGAGATGGCATGAGATCAGATGTTTTCTTAAATATTCAAACCAGTACATCTGGCACCAAAACTAGTTCATGGTTAAATTAACAAAGATCATTTTCCCATTCTGATGTTTAATGTGAAAGTTAACTGACCCTTGTGAATTGTATTGGCATAAATTTATGTATTATGCTGCTGCCACAAGCGTAGCTGATTGGATATCTGCATAAAAAAGCAGGTGTTCCTAATAAAGTGGTGAGTGTTTATGCCTCATCAGGCTAGTTTTAAATAAATGGTTAGGTAACTATTACTGGTATTTAATACCGTATTACTAATAATAATGGATTAAACATAAAATTGGCAAACATTGAAATACTAGATTATTAGAAAAAATAAAGTATAAGAGGTTATTAGGTTAAAGAAAGCATGTTTCATACACAGACTATTAATTTTCAAATCATCTGTAGCAAGCCATGATTTTGTATGGAACTAGAATTATGACAAATCTCCACACTTGTAATGCAAATTTTGTAACTTTAATTTTTTATTTGTAATTGTGATTTTCAGCATTCTCACCCAACTGTCATTAAAAGCAGTATTGCTTTAGGTTGTTAGAAACAACAATCACATGATTGCACTTACAAACAGTGGTTTATGTTTTCATTTCTTACCTATATTTGCAAATGTTATAGATACCCGGCCGAGTACATCTGCTCGACTCACATGACTAGATGCTCTCTGATGGTCAATTTTATTTTTATATTTTTGTTTAATTTGCAAAATATTCTGATATGCAATCATTGACGTACTACTTCAATAATGACTGAATTATTAAGTTACAAAACTGCTCTACATATTTGTGGAGTTTTGCCAGAATTTAATATCAATTTTACTTTAATTGATCTTTTCATAATCTCGATTTCGTAGTGAAATTGTACCCAGTCCAGACGTTGTGTCTGAACCGTGTAGTGACTCCAAACCAGGACTGAAATGTGATGTATCTTGATGTGATTGTAAAAATTTCTTTTTTAATTTTTTTTTTTTGAGGAAAAACTGCACAGTAAGTACACATGCAGCCATATGTATCACTACTCACTGTGATGAGAATCAGCAGCGAGAGGAAGAGGAAGCACCTTTTACGCCATGCACCATATGCACCTCTCCAAGCATTCTTTTCATATTCAGTATTCTGTGGATTTTCATTTATGCATAATTGATGCAACAAACAGTTGCTGGGCTTTGCTGTTTTTTTCTGAAACCCTATTTTTCATTGTACAACAAGCAGACAGATGAACAGATAGACAGACAGACAGACAGACAGACAGAGAATCAGGCAGACAGAGACAGGAAACACTTTCTTGTAGCTGTATAAAATAATATTTAACAATAAAAAAATTTCAAACAATAATATTGATTGTTTTATATATTTATACACCCATTTACCTTAAATTATAAACATATTAAGAATGACAAACATGTCAAAACATGTCATATTATATGATGATCAATATTATTTACATAAGAAAGTTTTGTATATTTTGTCATAGACATTTTTCACTCATGTTTAGAAAGACATAGAATATAGCCCTAGTGTTTCAGACATAGAGTAATCCTCATCTAGGAATAAAAAGGTTTTAAATAACACTGAAATTCAATCTAAGACCAGGCTTAGTCTATGACAGGAAATGTACCAACAAGGATTTTGCCGTTCATTAAAATAACAAATGCAATGTGTTTTTATATAAAGGAATATTCCAGCATATTTTCTCTTACTTTATATAACGTGCATATAATAATGTGTCTTAAAATTATGCAGGCAACTATAATGTAACTGCTGTGAATATATGCACTATTAATGATAGATTAAAGAAGTAAATCTTGCTTGTAATTATGCATTTTGTCAAAAGTTTAAGCTTAACATTTATATCATTTCTGTGGAATTGTTGTGGAATACAACAATTACAACTTTATATTGTTATACAATCAAAGTAGGCAAACAGTTCCTGTGTTCTTATTATGTATGTATAGGCAAAACTAGAAATGTATACAAAAGTTATTATCCCAGTTTTCCTTTCAGTGACAGAAGAAGAGGAGATGTGTGCATTTATGTATTTACGTCTGTAATCTACGTGTGCAGAGATTCTTACCAGTTATATTGTTGCCTGTGTAGTTTACGTCTAGATATTAAAGACACTTGTAAAGTAAGACCACATTTATCAAACTAATCCCTGGATTTTAGTATATGTGTGATTACAACAGACAATTTTAACAGATGATTGTATTACTCTGCACAGAAAGGATGGTGACCTAAATCTAAACCTCTTATTAGTCTTCTAAGTCTTACAATGGAAGTGAGTAAACCTTTAGTGTACACTTAAAGTAGACTTATGCATAATATATTAAAATGTATATTTGATACATATGCACAATCATTTATAATTTAGTTATTTAATTTAAAGCAATTTATTACTAATTTATACATAGTTTTGAGTGAAGGTTAAAAAGTGGTCTATAATCATTTTTAGAAATACAATGTTTACTGTTTCCCCAACAAACTCATTAGATTATTGTAAGCTGTAATCACACATAAGGTACAGATGCACTATACTGTACAAGGAGTGAAAACACTGGAGTATTCCCTTTAAAGGCAGAACTTCAGTTAGCCTCAAACAAGTTCCTCTGCAAAGGGTTTGTGACTTACGAAGTTTGTATTAATTACTAGGCATTTAAACCAGGATTTACAACATGGTAACTTTCTGTATTGTAGTGGCAATGAGACTGGGCCAAGATAAAGGCTTGGCCTAAAACACTATGTAGAAGCCCGAGACACATTTAATTTCAGTACTATTAGCCGCAACGCAAGTAATCATAGGAAATTCAGAAGAATAGTAAACTTCATTTTCAACAACACAGTCACTGGCAATGAGTAGAAATGTACACTTTACTCATTTATATAAAAGGTCAAACATATAATCAGATATTCCACAGTCTATATTTGCGCCAACAACACTGGAACATCAGCTGGGACAGGATTTAAAAATTAAGGAAAAAATTATGATGGACAGCAATAGTATGTTTTTGCCTGGGTGTTGAACATTACCTTTTGTTTGTTTTGTATAAGGTTTGGATTTGCAGCCCCAGATTGTCCTTGCTGTCCATCATGAAAAGAAAGCATCTTATAATCATAAACCTTGCTTGTGTTATTTTACATTCACAATCCCCACTGCAGTGTTATTTCTTGTTTGACACCTTGGAGGTTATACCTTAGTATACATTTCAGTATACACTACATGAGTATACATTTTAATCACACAAGTAAGCCACCTTTCAGATATCTGAGTATTGAGTTCTGAAGATTGTTGTGCAACCACATCAACTCAAAGACTGTAGATGAACCATTATATTAAATATAAAGCACTGGGAGCAAAGGAAAGTCTGATTCTTTAATCCTGATGCATATTTGGTATGATATTGATCAATAGTGCACTCCTCACAGAATGCAGATGTGGTATAAATCTAAATATGTCCTCAGAAATGTCTAGAGCTCAGACATGTCTACAGCTTTGCTCATATTTGCGTGTCATCAAATTATTTCTTTCCACCATCTACCTATCTACCCAATATGATACCAAGATCATGAAGCTTATCTTACTTGGCTTGTAACAATTCGCAGATGTTTAGTTGTTGCACCATGACAGTCATTCCTTATTTGCTTGTATTTATTTAGGCCAGTGAAGTAGTTGTGGCCATTTTGCCTGCTTTGTCTTGAGCCCATGGTTGCAGGTTCTGCAGGGCATACAGTGAAGAGTTGTGCACGCAGAGAGGATCTACAGGCACTGACTCACTGATGGACTTCTGGAGGGCATCAGCCTGTAGCTGGAGTAGCATCCGGTTAGCCTGCTGGCGCTCGGCTTCCCTTTCCTCAGCTGTCTGTCTCCTAGCAATATATTAAAGTTTGAATGTAAATATCACTTTATACATTTATGGGTATATTAATAGCAGAAAGATTTTCCAGGCATAATCAATACTGACTTGTAACAGGAATTACTGTTTGTTCACATGAATGTATGATTTGCATATTTTTAAGTATTTTAAATAGTCAAAAGTGTGTTTATAAAACTTATTAACTGAAAAGTCATGCTTACTTCACACATCTGCATAACATAACCAACATAATCACATATGAAAACTATGTCATCCCAAGAGAAGTGTATTTAATTTTTGATTAAGGTAAAGCAATCATTTCAGTTTTAGGCTCATTAACTCTGTAATGATGACAAATGTCTGAGCATCTGTAAATGTTATCTAATGTCCTAGTAAAAAATAAAATCAACAAAAGTTAACAAGAAACTAATTAAATAAATGTGTGTCTTATAAGTTATAACATGTAAACTTCCAAAAATGTCAGGATACGCAATTGAAAATATTAAAATAAAAGATTAGACAAAATCATCTAAAAAACAAAAACAAAAACAGAAGCAAGATGAGAGAATCCTAAAATACCACAGAGAGGGAAAATATATATATATAGTCATGTGAAAAAATTAGGACACCCCATTAAATATTCAGTTCTTTATTAAGAAATGTCAGCATGTCAATTTCTAAGTTTTAATTTGTACTTGTAGATGAAAGTCATGTAATTTCATGTAAACAACAAATAATCACTTTTTTCACTTATTAAACAAAAAAAATAATCAAAAAGGTGTATTCCAACTGTGGAAAAATGTAGGACACCCTGAGCTAGTGTTTTCCTTTTTAGTTGCAATAACCTCAAAGAGATGTTTGAGGTAGAAACTTTTAAGTTTTTGACATCAACTGGAAGAAAGTTTCCCCACTCCTCAATGCAGAATTCTTTCAGCTGTGTAAGGTTTGAGGGGTTTATTGCATGCACAGTCCATTTCAAATCACCCCATAGGATCGCAGTAGAATTTAGATCTGGGCTTTGACTTGGCCATTTTAGAATTCTATGTTTTTTACTTTTTACTGAGTCCTTGGTGGATTTACTGGTATGTTTTTGCCATGTTTCAAGGTCCAGTTCCACTTCAGCTTCAATTTTTTAACAGATGGTCTCACATGTTCTTCAAGCACCTTCTGATTCAATATAGAATTCGGTGGATTCTGACCAGGTCCTGATGCAGCACAGCATTCTCAAATTATCACACTTCTACCTCCATGTTTCACAGTTAGTACTGTATGAGGTTATTTTCTGAAATGCTGTATCTGTTTTTTACTGTACCAAACACACCCTAAGTTATGCTGTCCAAATAATTACATTTTAGATTCTATCCCATTTCATTCTATCCCAAGCACATTATTCCAGATGTTTGGGCCTTTGTCTCTGTGGTCTTTGCAAACTTCAGTCTTGTTCTCATGTTTTTCTTAGACAGCAAATTTTTCATCCTTGCACACCTCCCATGATAGTTGTTCAGTTTCTTTCTGATTGTAGATTCATGCATAGCTTGCTGTAGATTCTGTGATGATATTTTAGGGTTTCTGGAGACTTCTTTAAGCATCTTGCAGTCTGCTCTTGGGGTGAATTTGCTTGGGAGTCCTGACCTGGCCATGTTAGCAGTTGTTTTTAATGTTCTCCACTTTACATGATTTCAGGACAGTGGAATGGCTGATTACAAATTATTTTAAGATCTTTTTATATCCTTTACCATAAGCATCAACAATCTTCTGTCTGAAGGCCTCAGAGAGCTCTTTAAATCTAACCATGGTGATACCTCTCAGAGCAAACCAAACTAAATATCCCAGGTTTAAATAAGGCAAGCATTCTTCAAAATGCTCTGTAACAATGTTTTAATAATTTGCACCTGATGTGATACACCTGCAGGTAATTATATACATTTTAAATACAAATAAATCCAAGAAATTGGATTTCTTTTAAATTGCATTTTCTAGATCATTTAAAAAAATATTTTTTTTGTTTAGTTATTTAACTTGAATATTCCAATATTGATAAAATGTACATTAAATGCCTAAATGTTTAACTATTTAAAAACAAACACGGGGTGTCCTATTTTTTCCCCACACACACACACACACACACACACACACACACACACACACACACATATATATATATATATATATAAAATAATAAATACAATGAACAATATAATGAAAGGAATGGAATAATAGGACAATAAGGATAATGATAGACTGAGTGTAATTTTACAATATAATGACATAATTGCTATAGTAACTCTAAAGTCAAATATCAGAACTGCAAATAATTGCAATGAAAACCAGGATTGAAAATTCATACAATACGTTTATCATATTGGTTTGAACAGTATTTTATTTGAAACTTTTGTAAACTTCTGTAAATGTTATTATTTTATATATGTACAGACTTTCTGAGATATATTTCACTGGGGAAGGTTTACCCCATGTCAAAAACTTTGTCCAGTGAATTTTCCCTTGCCTGAATTTCTAATCGAGGTGGTGATGGGAAAGGGTTTAGAGTATTATTAAGGTGTATTAAGCTAACATTTTACTATAATGAACCTAAATAAATATAATATAATATAAGAATATTTTAAAAATTTATTCCTAATGATGTATTAGACATGCACTAATCCTTAATACACATGCACACTCATCTTTTTATTATTTGTACTTGTAAATAAATGACAAAGTGAGCTATTTGGATCGTAGTGTCTCAAGGCAACTTAAAATAAATGGCGTCTTCACAGTGCGTGACTTATCTTGTGCACAAAAGACTGTTTATATGGAATTGTTTATTAATATCGCAAGTCATGGTATTAATTAAAAGAATCGGTTAACCATGTGAATTATTACCAATACTAATGACTTATAATAACCCTTAATATATAAATATCCGTATTTTCTGTTGTAGGCATGCAGGCCTATTAACTCACTGTTTTGGAAGTATTAAGCATCAATATATGACTAATTGTGAACCTTATAAAAAGTTCTTTATTAGAGATTAATATTTTATCAAATTTTATCAAATATGTTAATGGTTTAACATCGGTTTCTAAAATCGGACTTACCTCCATTTGGTTCTTCGGTTCTGGAACCATGTTTTGACCTGAGCGTCGGTCATCTTAAGTGTCTTGGCAAGAGCCGCGCGCTCAGCACTGGCTAAATACTTCTGCCGGTGAAAGCGCTTCTCGAGCTCGCAGATCTGCACGCGTGAAAATGACGTGCGTGGTTTCTTCCGCTTGGGAGGTGTGCGGTTCTGGTATGGGTGACCAATGCGCCGGGTTATGGGCAGCGCTAATAGAGCTGGAACAAAAATGACTCAAAGTCAAGGGAAAGAAGACAGGCCTGGCAAAGCGTGATGAAAAAAGAGAGCTGTATTAAAAATAAATTAAAAATAAATATGTAAAATTATACGACAAATAAATATGCAATGATACTATATATAACAAGTAAATGTGTAGAATAAACGCGTGGAAAATGTCAAAGTATCAGCATAATTTGGAGCGGGTGTTATCTCCTAAACAAGGCTTGTTATTGATAAATTGTACAAATGAATAATAAGCCTAATTCACCCTAAAGTTCAGCAATGAGATATAGTTAAATTAAACTTAAACTGTTCATATAAAACCCACAAAGCAAATGATGATGTTCATCTTCAAATAATAAACATATTCAGACCTGATCACAAAACTGTATAGTCTACAATGAAGTGCAATTCAGTGGCATTCAGGATGCGCTCAGTGGCCTCGCGTAAGCCTTGTGAGAATAATCTGTCCTCAAGGAAGTGAATAAGGTTTAGCTCATTTTCCCCAGTACAATAACAAAACCAAGATGTGACCTACAAAAGAAGGTGGCAAGAATTATAATAACTAAATATTAAAAATGTCAGTACAATAACTTTTACGCTTGAAATTCAAAGGATTATCAATATAAAGGACGCATATGAAAAATCCTCAGCCAGCAAGTTCGCATGTCCTGACATTTAGACGTTGTAAGACATCTAACACTCCGTTTTTGTATCCACCATCCATTTATCTTAGACTGTAATACAATGCTATAGAAACCTGCAGGGCTTTTGATTCAGACTGAATGGCTGACCACGTGATAAATTCCGAAAGTGTGGGAGTTTTCTGGGTACAACCCTGTTCAGGGTCAGATGATAGTGCATAAAACTCTTACGAATGAATAGTTGGACTATTACTCTATACCTACGCAGTGTGAAGACCATGCGAATCCCAGAAATTATAATATTCGGTTTAGTTTCCGCGCCCTGCGGCTGGATCCTGACCCTGACGAGTACAGTGGCACCAAACTGGCGCACCATCCACAACCTCACTGAACAGGCCTCAGAATTAATTTTACACCAGGGCATTTGGGATATCTGTAGGGTCTTTAAGGAATCCAGGGACGTCCTGTGCAACCACGAGGACGCTGAATACTTTAATAATCAGATCATTGAGGTTGCGCGCAGGATGATGGTAGCTTCTCTGATCGCTACTCTAATCGGTATCGCCATGCTGACAATCGGAACCACCGGCTGGACCAACACACCGAGGATAAAGCTGGCGGGCATTGGTGGTTTCCTTATCTTTTCTTCTGGGATCCTGGCAATCATCCCTATTGCTTGGTACAACTACATCATGATGGACATCAACTCTCCATCTACCGACATCCGTATTGGATACTGCATCATACTGGGCTACACAGGAGGACTCGTAGAGTTTATTAACGGATTTGTGATGTTCATTTGGATATATCGAGACTGTGGAATAAGAAATCGGGAAGAGAGTCCCGACATAAGTTTTGAACCGAGGGATCAGAGTACAACAGTAAGCATAAGTGTGACCAGGAGCCGCGCGAGCAGCGTCCCGTCGCACCCTGTAAAACAAGACGTGGACCTGTGGAGAGACTACAAACTGAGCAAAATATCACTGACCATGTAGTCTTCAACTCAGCTTAATTTAGGATTATTTACCTTTATCAGGCTAATATACACATGCACGATCAGTAGTCTTAATTCTCTATAGAACAAGATAATCAAGATTAGAACTGAAAACATTTTAGCCACTTAACAAGGTTAAATATTATACACTGTGCTAAATTTTTCTTAAATCTATTTTCAAAGTGATTTTCCTCTTTAAATAGCATACAGTAAACACATCTGAAAGACAATCCAATGTCTATTGAACTGCGAGTGTTGTTAAGTTGCTCAAATGTATTTATTTTATTTTATTTTATTTTATTTTGCGTGTCTTTCTACATTCTTAGATAAGTAAAATGTCTACCTTTAAGACAGGGAAGGGGTTAATAAAGGAAAATAATATAGGCCACATTGGCCTTCAAGAGGGTGAACCACGTGATGCTCTCTGCAGTTTTGTTATAGACTGTAATTTAAAGCGTGACTCATTCTTTCTTTCTTTCTTTCTTTCTTTCTTTCTTTCTTTCTTTCTTTCTTTCTTTCTTTCTTTCTTTCTTTCTTTCTTTCTTTCTTTCTTTCTTTCTTTCTTTCTTTCTTTCTTTCTTTCTTTCTTTCTTTCTTTGAGGTCACAAAAAAAAACCCAAGTAGGCATATTCTTGGAAATGACAGAGGGCTACTTTACCATCTTAGATTCACAGTATATTATCCTTAGTCCTTAGTTTGGACAAATTTGTTAAAAATGGATGTTAACTTTTACTGTCAGATTTGAATTCACAAGTATCACACACACTAGAAATAAAGGTATCCTTCCAATATGTCTCAGTATCTTTTCTAGACTATGTTACGTTCACCAGGTAATGTGAATATAATTTTAAAAAAACAAACAAACAAACAAAAAAAATAGCAACAACCTTAATGTGCATAAGAGCTGGTGCTCTTAACCTTTGTAAATCAAATGATTCTATAGTGCAGACTGACAAACCTACCAGGCTCATAATAATCCACAGAAAGATATATTTTGTATACAAACAGCTACAGGGGGAGGTTCATGTCAGTTGTTTTTTTTTTTCCACAGTAACAGTAAAGATCTATTCTATATAAGTTTTTATAGACTAGGTTTCTTTACTTGATTTCAAACGTCCACAATGAAATTTTGAGAAAGATTTTTAAACACTGGTCTCTCAAAAGATGATATAATGTAAATGTATAATATTTCTGTAATGCATAAGTAATTAATTTTACACTCTGAAAACAATTGTAAAAGCCCTAACAAACATATTCATACTCTTCTTCTATTCTGATCCACAAGCCATCTTTCATGTGTCTATGCACTGGATATAAATTTGAGTTACATGTGAGGTATCAGAATGTACAGGACGTCGTGTTCATAACACCAAAGCGTTTTAAATGGACCTATTCAAAAGGCTAATTGCCCTTTGTACTATTGAAAGACGATTCTTGACCGAATTACTCTTAAAAGATTCCTTTTCGCCGATTGTAGAACATAGCATGAATCGAATCGCCATAGTTCAATTCATTTAAACGGTTTGATCGAAGAATCGAATCAATTAAGCGAGTCTTATGCGCGTTATCATGTTCCTCATGCACAGATTCCTAGGAGAACGCTTAGGCCAAAGGTTCTATGTAGAACCCTACAACAAAATGTTTCCTTAATTAATACCTAGATCCTGTCAGGCATTTACAATTTAGCTAATCTGACTAGGTACTTGATGATTGTTAGAAAAACATTAAATTTGTTGAATAATAGAGGTTCTGAGCTGAAGGATTTGGCAAACAAAACAAATCCTTCAGCTCCATCCTTTCCCCAGATTGAGAATGGAAGAGAATGTATAATTCTAGTTTCTATATAAGACAGAGTTTTATTTTCTAGGTGAGTTTATCCAGCTTGTTAGGTCATAGCAACTTAATTTGCAAACCATTTTGATGCATTGTGGAAATGAAAACCTGAAATAACAGTGGAAATGATAACCTGCATTATTTTTTTTAATAGAATGCAAAAACAGTGAACATTATGATAATAATAACAACAACAACAACAACAACAACAACAACAACAATAATAATAATAATAATAATAATAATAATAATAAAACCTATTGTAAATTAAAATTAAAAAGTAAGAAATATGTCTCCCTGTTGAACGGATAATGTAAACAACAAACTTAGTATTAGATCAGTTTTACAACATTTGAAAAAGATTTTAAAAGCGTTTTCAGTTATGTTTCCGACTATATAATAATAATAATAATAATAATAATAATAATAATAATAATAATAATAATAATAATAATAATAATTGTCATCATGGTGATCGTTATGTTATTTTTAATTATGCTAATTATTTCTTGCCGACAGAAATTAGTAACATATATATATTTTCTCTCATTTTACATGAGTTTTAGGCTGTTTAAGATTATTTTCAATGAGTCAGATTTTGTTAATTGTCCTTAACATTTTGGAATGTCAATGTTAGGTCTGATAAAACAAATAAAAATGAATGAGGTAGCGCAACACACACCCTTGCACTTTAAAGACAGTGGTACAATTTCATCATACACCCGTCTATAAGTTTTACTTTACCTGGCAGTCTGTCTTTGGTGAATCTGCGGTGATTATCTACCCAGGGGAAGCAAAGCGGCCCGAAGCCCGGAGCTGCGCTCACCACAGGCGGCGCAATGGCAGCACCAAGTGGTCTGTGCGCCGGGACCCTGATCACCCCGCGGTGTCCCAGAGTCCTGTTCGGCACGAACTCACTCGGGTCCTCTAAAGTGCCAGGAAAAGCAGAGAGTGGCGCGACCAGGGCAGTGAATGTGGCGGTTTGGCTCTCAGTGATGCTCTCTGATCCATGCTGTCGGTCAGAGGAAGCGAGGATCCGGTCAATGCCGAAACGTATGGGTTCATGGCTTGGTTTTGATGATTGCTCCGGTCTCGGACTTTGCGCGCTTTCCATATTCCCTGTTTACAACCCAAAGTGGGGTTGAAGAATCAAATCACGCAAAACGCAACGTAACTAAGATCAATTTCAGAGTCTGTTTGTCCATTTTCTTCTCTCTTGTGGCTTTCTTTCGGTTCTGTTTCTGAAATTCCGACATATTCCGTCACATCTGAACTGAACCCTCCTCGGCTGGGCTTATTCCTGTCAAACTGTCGCATTTTCCTCTCGCATTATGCCAAAGTCACAAAGTAGTGTTTTCATTGGTCGAAGACGTCAAACCCTCGTCCCTCTATTGGTTAACTTCAACTGAGAAAAATAGATTTCTGTCCCAGTAGAGCTGAGCTCGAAGATGTCAAATAGTGTCCTGTATCGACTATCAATATTCCATATAAATCAACCATATACTATATTTTGTTGGCATTTTGTACATTTGAGGGATATTTATTGCACATTTGTTGCACACAGAGCCACTCTGACATATCCATCTACTGGAAATTTCTCAGCAAAACATATAATGAATTTACTTTTTATTTTTTAGAGTTAAAATATCTTTTTTCGACTATGTTTTTCAGGAAATCTAAGGCCTTTTTAAAAGACTTTATTTATTTAGCTAATTGATTAAATATCGATTCTCATGTAGAATCTAAAGAAACTATTAAATCTGATCCTTGTGTTAATCATCTTTAAATGTAGCAACACAAAAGCTACTCAAACAATCGGTTCACGTCACGTTTGATAAATATAATAAGACTCGATTTGACAGCTCGGTTATGCTGCTTGGACCTTGAAACATTTCAATTCAGCACATCATTTCCAGGGAAGGCTACCTGTGTGGGCCAGCTTTGGACAAGAGGAAGAAATTTAAGATCCACAGGCAGTATTTGACCATCATTTTCTGCAGGCTTTGTCGTTTTCCCATTTTTCCCCAAAAAGGAGAAGGAGGAGGACATACCCACTATCTAGACACTCATTTAGACAGTGTGCATTAAATGTTCTATATAGTACACTCATAGATTTTTTTTTCATGTGATCTTAGCTTCCAAAAATCTTTTCTAAGGAAATACCTGCCAATCAAACTTTAGAAACTATTAGGATGAAAGTTCTATGTAGAAACATTAAAGGATCAGCCCCGAATGGGACAACAGAATTGTTAGAAAAGAGTAGTAAAAATCTTTAATAAACTTTTTTTGGAATGGGAGTTAATAAGCTTTGCTTTAGTTTCTGAGTATTTGATAACATTCGAGACAAAAGCATTGACTAGAATTAGAAGATCTACAAGCAAAATATGAATGATCAAACAAATTATGTTAATAAATTAATTAATACTGCCCTTTAGCTTACTCCACTTCTACTACAATATTTTTACACATACAAAAACTTTCAGGGTGGGTGGATCATAGAAAATGTTAGAATGTTAGAATGTTTAATTGATTATAGTAAAATGTTGCCCTAATTTTCTACACAATGTTCTCATAGTCTTACGTGAAGGGAAGAGCAGGTGTAAAAATTCGTTATAGACTAATTTTACAAATTTGCTACTTTCCCATTCGTTGTTTATAGAAACTAGAATCTAAACATATAAAATAAAATAAAATTAAAACGGTTTTGATCATTTTAAATTAATAAAGTAATCCGTTTTAATCCGATCTAATATTACAAAATGTTGTATTTATTCTATAAACTAAACGAAAATATATATATATATATTCCTTACGTTTTAACATGTTTCAGATTCATGGATCAGTGTCACCGTGTGTCTGACCTCTCACATGTAGTTCTGTGGCTTGGTATTGAACAAGTCTGAGCCGTGTATGATTTTTGGAGAGCAGCACATGAGCGTTGATCCAGCAGACTCTCTGGCAGCTCGGCCCGACTCCCCGACATGCGCTCTTGGCTGATTTCTATGCCATATGCCTTTCCCTCCTAGTGAGAAACGTGAGGGTTTTTGAGATTTGTGTGAACTGGTGTTTCCTGTTTTTCTTTTTCTTTTTTTTTTTTGATGAATTATTAGTTGTTGTTGTTGGTTTTTTTTTATTCTACCATAGCACTATAGTGTGTATATGGTACATTTCAATATCCTAAATTCATACAGTATTGCTTAGAATCCAAATACGCCTGTCTGCTGGTTACATGAATGAAACTCAAAATGCCATCTCCACACACGGGCTTCTGAAAATGACCACAAATGTGTTTGTGTGGTATTTGTAAGTACTGTCCGTTTTACAGTGTAAGGTAAAACGAGGTGTTTTCATATGCTAAATCTCACCCGAAGGGCACAGCTTTATTTTCAGACATGCAAGCTGCACCGTTGGCTGTTTTAATATCTGTGCTAGACCTCTATTAATAACGGCTTTGCGTTAAAGCCTTATTTTTTTGTATTACCAGTATTTTTCACAATTTGCGTAAAGAGAAGTTAATCAGGAAATATCCGTGCCTGGTGTCCTAAGAGTCTTAAATGTCTGCAAATTATTCAAGATTATATCAATCATTGCGCAGACACATTAAATGCTTAATTCTCCGGAGAAAAGGAACCGTATAAAATGGGAAAAAATAAAGGAATAAAAGTGAACGATTTGTCTCGGAAATGACCCCCTGGATTTACATAATGGGGGTTTGCGGGTGTTGGAGCCGCGGGCGCTGTTTTTATTGCGCTTTTCTGCGTGTTATCAATTTCTCCAAGTTTCTCCACTAAAGAGCTGCCTGGAAATTCAAAGAGCACACTTATATTCACATAAGAAAAGAACGAGATATAAGCTGTAGTGAGAGACGGGGGAGATGCAGAATTAAATGATAAAGGTTCTTATACTGCTTTCTAAACAACACTGAAGGCAGAATATGAATTGAACATGGTAAGTAATAGCGCATTTAAACAACCACCTGTTTATTATAAATATATAGAATTTAATGAAACCTAGATGATACCTAGAGAAGATCAGGCTTAGGAAAAGACACGTAAAAGAAAGAGATAAAAAACAAAAACAAAACAAAAGTCAAACTATTACATGGAAACTCTTTTTTCATTGCAGTCTTTAATAGAAAGAAATAACAGTCAACAATAATCACGTGAAACACCAGTCTTTTCTTTACAAGATTTTCTTTTATGTCTACACATTTTAAGTGCCTCAATTTATGATAAAACGAGTTTACACTGATTTTAGTTTAGAACAATACTGATTTGCTTCTTTTTCTTTTCACTTTTAGACTCAAATAATGTACCATACAGAAAAAAAAATCAAGTACATATAAGTGAATCAAGCATATAAAGTATAAAAAAAGCTCTTTGGTATCTTAGATAAATCTGATGAACTTAAATCTACATTCCCTGTGAACAGTGATAGTCACAGCATGCTGCTCAGTTGCTTAAATATGAAATTACACTCATAACTGGGAATATAAAAAAGCCAAAGAGGGTGTTTCAAAATGAATATTTTCATAACTGATTCAATCAGTGAACTAAGGAACTCATTTAGATAATAAACTTATATATGGAAATTATAGTCTGATGCTCTTTGATATTAATAACAAGCTTTCTCTGAGGAATTCATTTAATGCAGGTAAAGAATGTTAAAAGCAATTCTAATAAAGTTTGTCTGATATTTACTCTATCTGTGCATTAAAGGCTTCCAAAGATTTCATTAAAGCTTACTTTGGAGAGTGTAGGTTGTTATATGCACCCTTTACTAAAGAAAGAGTGAGAGAGAGAGAGAGAGAGAGAGAGAGAGAGAGAGAGAGAGAGAGAGAGAGAGAGAGAGAGAGAGAGAGAGAGAGAGCAGCAGCAATAGCCACAACAGTTACAGAGCATGTGTTCACCCTGCACCTGCATCATATTGCTGAATATTGTAAAAGCCTGTGAGTTCTGATTAAACTTGAATGCAACAGATTTTCTTGTGATGCATAAACCTCAGCATTTCTCTTTCTGTTTTGTTAAAGTCTCTTTCATTTTTAATTTCAACCAGATGATTCTGTCCTGTCTTCATATAGAATCTTTTGTTTTTATTATTTGAGCTATTTTCATTATTTGAGCTAGTGTCAAATGAATCAAGACAGACGTTTACAATGTGAAAAATTCCAAAAGCAATTACAGTAATCACAGTATTCAGAAAAGCATCACAGTTTCTTCTGATAGACTGAGATTCAAATATTGGTCTGATTCCATGGAATAAAAAAAACATTTCAAAAGTCTGGTGAGGAAGTGTAGATTCATGTTTTCTGCCTGAATACTGGACAAAACGGTGGTTTAATCCATACACCTGCAGACAGACATTATATAAAATCTGCAGGTCTAGAGTTTTTCTGCAATGTCTAGCATATGAAGCTGAGTAAGTCTCAAAATCAAATTAATTGAGAAGTGAAATCTGATACACAGATAGATAATCCAAACCTATTGCTTTATAAGAAGAAAGGGTTTGTTACAATACTGCCACTAGTGGTCAGGTGAAAATGACTTCTATATGGCTCATAAACTGAATCTTTTTATCTTTAAACCTTTTTGCTGTTGATGTCTTTAAATTGCATTTTTTTATATTGCACCATTTCTGTTGATAAAACAGGCCTTAAAT